>NW_028159869.1:0-150000 GCF_964263955.1 Coregonus lavaretus | reverse complement strand
GAAGAGGAGGATGTTACAATACAAAAACAAGTAGAGGGTGAGGCTGTTACCGTGAAAGAAGAAGAGAAAGACGTTACAGTGAAAGAAGAGGAAGACGCGTTCAGAGTGAAAGAGGAGGAGGATGTTACAGTGAAAGAAGAGGAGGAAGCAGTCTTTGGAGTGAAAGAGGAGGAGGAGGAGATGACTGTCACATCGAAAAAGGAGGAGGAAGAAGAGGAGGAAACTGGATATCTGGTTCCGGTTTCCCAAAGGCATCTTAAGGCATCCAATGATTCTAATGATGAACTTAGCAGTAAGATGCTTTTGAGAAACCGGGCCCTGATTAACACTAGTAAGTACTGTCTTAAAAACAGAGGCACAAACTTTGCAGTTGTTGAACTGATGTGTGGTGTTAAAGGGGGGATCTGCAGTTGCTACATCCATATTTGGACTTTTATATTATTTATATATATCCATTGATTCATGAAGAATATAACACATGCCTCATGAGCTTAGTTCAACTGTCGTACCCCATCAGATCCCAAAATAAGCTTTTTCTACTCCAATGTTTAGAAACAATGTAAATGTAAACCAACACTGTATCGCCTCAACATGGTTAAAACTATAATATTGATGTCATGAATGGTCCGACCTTGCATCCATAGGTCTGTCTATGATTTTGAGAGTAGTTACATTTCTCCAGTCCCATCCATCATCTTATTACCAAAACAGTGGTGGAATGACAGCTTTGTTATTGTTTGAACTGCAGATTGGTTGATTGATTGATGTGTGGCTTTTTTTAAAGGGGCAACCTAGGTTTTAAACAGCAGCAAAATTGGGGGCTGGAGAAATGTAACCACTCTCAAATTCATAGAGAAAGCTATTGTAGCAACCTTAACCCAAAACCTAGCGACCTCATGAAGAAGTTGAGACATCTTGGTATAACAGTTATAAGGTGTTGGCTTGACAGTCTCTGGACCCAGGTTTGAGTCCAGCTCAGGGCTACCCCCTGAATTCACTACACTATGAATACAAGGACTGGCCATCCATAAGGTCAAAATCACAGTTTTAACCTGGTTTTGAAGATATACAGTGTTTGTTTACAACCAGTGGCATTATACAAGCTTATGCTTTGGTTTCTGATGGGAAAATACATTTGAGGCATTTATAAGTTATATTCTTCAAGAATCAATGGCTATATAGTATATGGGTTTTTCTATAACTGCCAGTGAGGATTTCCTTGCATTTATGGCAGTGTAGTTCCCTTAAGGGTCAGTCAACTTTGGTAAAACATACTATGGGGAGTCGTGACTTAGGTTGAAGGATCTAAACTGACACCTGAAAAGGCCAATAAAATCCGCGCCTCGCTGGAAGCCCCGCCTTCCACAGGTGATGAGAGTTAGGCTCGGATTCATTCCTTCAATTATTCCGCTCTTTACCTCGTTGTGAACAGGAACGATTCATGCTACAGGTGTAGACCTTACTTACAAGCTACCTGCCGGAATACATAGTGCCAACTGTAAAGTTTGGTGGAGGAGGAATAATGGTTTGGGGCTGTTTTCATGGTTCATGCTCCTTAGTTCCAGTGAAGGGAAATCTTAATGCTACAGCATACAAATTCAAATCAAATTGTATTTGTCACGTGCGCCAAATAGACCTTACCGTGAAATTCTTACTTACAAGCCCTTAACCAACAGTGCAGTTAAATAAAGTCAATAAAATATTTACTAAATAAACTAAAGTAAAAAGTAACACAATAAAATAACAATAACGAGGCTATATACAGGGGGTACCGGTACCGAATCAATAGGCTGGGGTACAGGTTGGTCCAGGTAATAATGAGGCTATATACAGGGGGTACCGGTACCGAGGTAATGGGCTGGGGTACAGGTTAGTCCAGGTAATAATGAGGCTATATACAGGGGGTACCGGTACCGAGGTAATGTGCCGGGGTACAGGTTAGTCCAGGTAATAATGAGGCTATATACAGGGGGTACCGGTACCGAGTCAATGGGCTGGGGTACAGGTTAGTCCAGGTAATAATGAGGCTATATACAGGGGGTACCGGTACCGAGGTAATGGGCTGGGGTACAGGTTAGTCCAGGTAATAATGAGGCTATATACAGGGGGTACCGGTACCGAGGTAATGGGCTGTGGTACAGGTTAGTCCAGGTAATAATGAGGCTATATACAGGGGGTACCGGTACCGAGGTAATGTGCCGGGGTACAGGTTAGTCCAGGTAATAATGAGGCTATATACAGGGGGTACCGGTACCGAGGTAATGGGCTGGGATACAGGTTAGTCCAGGTAATAATGAGGCTATATACAGGGGGTACCGGTACCGAGGTAATGGGCTGGGATACAGGTTAGTTGAGGTAATTTGTACATGTACAGTACCAGTCAAAAGTTTGGACACACCTACTCATTCCAGGGTTTTTCTTAATTTTTTACTATTTTCTACATTGTAGAATAATAGTGAAGACATCAAAACTATGAAATAACACATATGGAATCATGTAGTAACCAAAAAAGTGTTAAACAAATCAAAATATACAGTGGTGTGAAAAAGTGTTTGCCCCCTTCCTGATTTCTTATTTGTTTGCATGTTTGTCACACTTAAATGTTTCAGATCATCAAACAAATTTAAATATTAGTCAAAGATAACACAAGTAAACACAAAATGCAGTTTTGAAATGAAGGTTGTTATTATTAAGGGAAAACTAAATCCAAACCTACATGGTGAAAAAGTGTTTGCCCCCCCCCCCCGTTATAACACAACTCAACTGTGGTTTATCACACCTGAGTTCAATTCCTCTAGCCACACCCAGGCCTGATTACTGCCACACCTGTTCTCAATCAAGGAATCACTTAAATAGGACCTGCCTGACAACGTGAAGTAGACCAAAAGATCCATCAGTCTGGAAAAGGTTATAAAGCCATTTCTAAAGCTTTGGGACTCCAGCAAACCACAGTGAGAGCCATTATCCACAAATGGCGAAAACATGGAACAGTGGTTAACCTTCCCAGGAGTAGCCGGCCGACCAAAATTACCCCAAGAGCGCAGCGACGACTCATCCAAGAGGTCACAAAAGACCTCACAACAACATCCAAAGAGCTGCAGGCCTCACTTGCCTCAGTTAAGGTCAGTGTTCATGACTCCACCACAAGAAAGAGACTGGGCAGAAATGGCCTGCATGGCAGAGTTCCAAGACGAAAACCACTGCTGAGCAAAAACAACTTAAGGCTCGTCTCATTTTTGCCAGAAAACATCTTGATGATCCCCCAAGACCTTTGGGAAAATACTCTGTGGACTGACGAGACAAAAGTTGAACTTTTTGGAAGGTGTGTGTCCTATTACATCTGGCGTAAAAGTAACACTGCATTTCAGATATGGCAATATAGAAGCAAACCGGATGGACATCATGAAAATGATCGGAGAGGTTGAGAGTAGAAGAAGTTCAGGAGCAAAAACAAAAAAAAATTATAATATATATAATATAATTATTGTAAAATTGACTGTGTCCATAAGGGTTAGATAGTAAGTATAGGCTGGAAGTAGAGGCCTGGGCATTGTTGTTCACTAATTTACCCCAAGTAGGGAAAGGATGGTGGGGTTGAAAAGTAATAAAGGGGAGTATATATATAAAAATAAAAAAAATAAACATGGGGGATTGGAAGTGATGCAGACAATTACATTGATAGAAGATACAATCTATCTGCAATATTAAGCTGATCCCCCCCCCTCCCAAACCCCCCCCCCCCCCCCCCCCACTGCATTTCAGAAAAATTACATCATACCAACAATAAAATATGGTGGTGGTAGTGTGATGGTCCGGGCCTGTTTTGCTGCTTCAGGACCTGGAAGACTTGCTGTGATAAATGGAACCGTGAATTCTGCTGTCTACCAAAAAATCCTGAAGGAGAATGTCCGTCCATGTGTTCGTGACCTCAAGCTGAAGCAAACTTGGGTTCTGCAGCAGGACAATGATCCAAAACACACCAGCAAGTCCACCTCTGAATGGCTGAAGAAAAACAAAATGAAGACTTTGGAGTGGCCTAGTCAAAGTCCTGACCTGAATCCTATTGAGATGCTGTGGCATGACCTTTAAGAAGGCAGTTCATGCTCGAATACCCTCCAATGTGGCTGAATTACAACAATTCTGCAAAGATGAGTGAGCCAAAATTCCTCCACAGCGCTGTAAAAGACTCATTGCAAGTTATCGCAAACGCTTGATTGCAGTTGTTGCTGCTAAGGGTGGCCCAACCAGTTATTAGGTTGTAGGGGGCAAACCCTTTTTCCCACAGGGCCATGTGGGTTTGGATTTAGTTTTCCCTTAATAATAACAACCTTCATTTCAAAACTGCATTTTGTGTTTTACTTGTGTTATCTTTGACTAATATTTAAATTTGTTTGATCTTAAACATTTAAGTGTGACAAACATGCAAACAAATAAGAAATCAGGAAGAGGGCAAACACTTTTTTCACACCACTGTATTTTATATTTTATATTCTTCAAAGTAGCCACCCTTTGCCTTGATGACAGCTTTGCACACTCTTGGCATTCTCTCAACCAGCTTCATGAGGTAGTCACCTGGAATGCATTTTCAATTAACAGGTGTGCCTTCTTAAGTTAATATGTGGCATTTTTTTCCTTCTTAATGCGTTTGAGCCAATCAGTTGTGTTGTGACATGGTAGGGTTGGTATACAGAAGATAGCCCTATTTGGTAAAAGACCAAGTCCATGTTATGGCAAGAACAGCTCAAATAAGCAAAGAGAAACGACAGTCCATCATAACTTTAAGACATGAAGGTCAGTCAATCCGGAAAATTTCAAGAACTTTGAAAGTTTCTTTAAGTGCAGTCACAAAAACCATCAAGCGCTATGATGAAACTGGCTCTCATGAGGACCGCCACAGGAATGGAAGACCCAGAGCTACCTCTGCTGCAGAGGATAAGTTCATTAGAGTTACCAGCCTCAGAAATTGCAGCCCAAATAAAGACTTCACAGATTTCAAGTCACAGACGTATCTCAACATCAACTGTTCAGAGGGGACTGGGTAAATCAGGCCTTCATGGTTGAATTGCTGCAAAAAAACAACTACTAAAGGACACCAATAAGAAGAAGAGATCTGCTTGGGCCAAGAAACACGAGCAATGGACATTAGACCGGTGGAAATTGAGATTTTTGGTTCCAACCGCCGTGTCTTTGTGCGACGCGATGTGGGTGAACGGATGATCTCCGCGTGTGTAGTTCCCACCGTGAAGCATGGAGGAGGAGGTGTGGTGATGTGGGGGTGCTGTGATGGTGACACTGTCTGTGATTTATTTAGAATTCAAGGCACACTTAACCAGCATGGCTACCACAGCATTCTGCAGTGATACGCCATCCCATCTGGTTTGGGCTTAGTGGGACTATCATTTGTTTTTCAACAGGACAATGACCCAACACACCTCCAGGCTGTGTAAGGGCTATTTTACCAAGGAAAGTGATGGAGTGCTGCATCAGATGACCTGGCCTCCACAATCCCCCGACCTCAACCCAATTGAGATGGTTTGGGATGAGTTGAACCGCAGAGTGAAGGAAAAGCAGCCAACAAGTGCTCAGCATATGTGGGAACTCCTTCAAGACTGTTGGAAAAGCATTCCAGATGAAGCTGCTTGAGAGAATGCCAAGAGTGTGCAAAGCTGTCAAGGCAAAGGGTGGCTATTTGAAGAATCTCAAATATAAAATATATTTTGATTAGTTTAACACTATTTTATTATTATTATTATTATTATTATTATTATTTTGGTTACTACATGATTCCAGGTGTGTTATTTCATAGTTTTGATGTCTTCACTATTGTCCTACAATGTAGAAAATAGTAAAAATAAAGAACAACCCTTGAATGAGTAGTTGTGTCCAAACTTTTGACTGGTACTGTATGTTATTGTTAGGTGAAGTTATGGGCCAATTTGGCATACACTTAGTGTGCAAAGGTAGCCAAAGAGCATTTTACGACACAGAGCTTAATGTGAGTTTCCTTGAGTAGCACTCCCGATCTTGCTCTGATAATGTGTGGTAATATTCAGAATACATTGTGAAAAACTAAAATCTTTGCTCACCATTTTTGCTCCATGCAGATGTACTACATCCATAATTAGCGATTTCTGCATTAGCATGGAGGAGTTTCTGCAGCCAAATTGTGTTGCACAGCAACAAACGGCAAACACAGAAAGGGTCCTATATTGGAGAGTAAAAGTCTTCTGGCACTCTGCTTAGGATTTTACCAACTTTAATAACTTATTTCGAGCCTAGAATCATCGATGTTACTACTAATCTGAAAACAAGACAAAAGATGACTATTGTTGCTCACTTGACTGTCTTAAGACAATTGTCAAATAATTAAAGATGTCAGTTGTTGTACAATTTCATGGGTATGCTCTGGGTATCACATTTGATCTCAAATAAACAGTGTATTTCTGCTGTTGTGGTTCTTTAACCATCTGTCTGACTTTGTCGTTCACACAGGAGACAGACGTGGCTATCGTGGATCCTCTGGGGAGCCTCAACAACATGATGCTGACGAGGCAGAAAGGTCTCTCTCCAGATCAGAACACCTTAAGAAAAACCATCTGAGACCCACTGGGAAGAAATCTCACTGCTGTTCTGACTGTGGGAAACGTTGCAAGTCTTCATCAGAACTTAAAATACACCAGCGAGTACACACAGGAGAGAAACCTTATAGCTGTGATCAATGTGGGAGGAGTTTTATTCGGTCAAGCTCCCTGATAGTACATCTGAGAATACACACAGGAGAGAAACCTTATAGCTGTGATCAATGTGGGAGGAGTTTTATTCGGTCAAGCTCCCTGATAGTACATCTGAGAATACACACAGGAGAGAAACCTTATAGCTGTGATCAATGTGGGATGAGTTTTATTCGGTCTAGCTCCCTGATAGTGCACCAGAGAACACACACAGGAGAGAAACCTTATAGCTGTGATCAATGTGGGAGGAGTTTTACTCGGTCAAGCTCCCTGATAGTGCACCAGAGAACACACACAGGAGAGAAATCTTACAACTGCTCTGACTGCAGAAAGACTTTTGTTAATTTAATAGATTTAAAATCACACCAGAGAACACACACAGGAGAGAAATCACCATATAGTTGTACTCAATGTGGGAAGAGTTTTACTCGGTCAAGCTCCCTGATAGTGCACCAGAGAACACACACAGGAGAGAAACCTTATAGCTGTACTCAATGTGGGAAGAGTTTTGTTGCATCTTGCGATCTGACGAAACACCAGAGAACACACACAGGAGAGAAACCTTATAGCTGTACTCAATGTGGGACGAGTTTTACTCGGTCAACCTCCCTGATAGTGCACCAGAGAACACACACAGGAGAGAAACCTTATAGCTGTACTCAATGTGGGAAGAGTTTTACTCAGTCAAGCGCGCTGATAGTACATCTGAGAACACACACAGGAGAGAAACCTTACGACTGCTCTGACTGTGGAAAGACTTTTGTTAGGTTAAGAGATTTAAAATCACACCAGAGAACACACACAGGAGAGAAACCTTACAACTGCTCTGACTGTGGAAAGACTTTTGTTAGGTTAAGAGCTTTAAAATCACACCAGAGAACACACACAACACAGGAGAGAAACTATATAGCAGGAGATAAATGATATAGCTGTAATCAATGTGTCAAGAGTTTTACTCAGTCAAGCGGCCTGGTAGTACACCAGAGAACACACACAGGAGAGAAACCATATAGCTGTACTCAATGTGGGAGGAGTTTTATGCAGTCAAGTGGCCTTATAGTACATCTGAGAACTCACACAGGAGAGAAGACGTATAGCTGTGATCATGTGACAAGAGATACTCTGATAAAATATCTCTGATCAAACATCAGAAAATACATACATGAAGGAGTTGTTTCATGATATCAATGAAATAATGTCACAGTGTAGAATATTTAAACATTGTAGTAGGCGTATTTTAATTAATATCACAATGTAGAACCCTAAACGTTTCCCCCTGTTCAATTTATTTCAGCATGATATGGATATTAGCCTCTGGGAAAAATCCAGGCTCTGAATTGAAAGAGTATACATGTGATTTAACAAAAAGTGAAAGAAAAAAAAAGTTGTGTTACACTTACCTTGTTGGCAACCCACTTGAATCAAAATGCAACACTTCAAAATGTAGCTAGCTGTTTTCTACAAATTGTCCTCTGACCAGTGATGTACACATTATTCCCAGATTCTGTGTGGTGTTTGAGCTATTCGTTTTAACAGGACGTGCAACCTCATCTCCCCCCTCTTGCGCAATTGATTTCAACATGATATCGATGAAATAAGTGTTGCGTTCCTTTGTTTAGCGACCCATAAATGTAAATGCATCACTCCAAAATGTAGCTGACTGTCTTCTGCAGGTTGTCCTCTAACCAGTGAGGTAAAAGTTATCTCCCATTTCCATGTGTTTTTTTAGTTGTGTTAGTTTCAACAGCAGGTACAACCTGATCTCCCCCATAATCGATATCAGTGACTTATTGTTGGTGCTTGTGCAGTTTATAAGGTGCTTGTTTTAATATGATTATTGTGGCACATTTGTGTAGATAGTACAGTTTAGGTTTTCAATATATCACAAACTGTTTTTGCATATTGGTTATTGATTTGGACATGTTAAAACTATGTTTTGACATTGAGGTTTCCCACGTAGCAAAATGTCATTGAAAAGACATTGAAAAGAAGACTATGCCTGATGTCCAATATAAACTCAGCAAAAAAAGAAACGTCCCTTTTTCAGGACCCTGTCTTTCAAAGATAATTTGTAAAAATCCAAAATAACTTCACAGATCTTCATTGTAAAGGGTTTAAACACTGTTTCCCATGCTTGTTCAATGAACCATAAATAATTAATGAACATGCACCTGTGGAACGGTCGTTAAGACTTACAGATGGTAGGCAATTAAGGTCACAGTTATGAAAACTTAGGACACAAAAGAGGCCTTTCTATTGACTCTGGAAAACACCAAAAGAAATATGCCCAGGGTCCCTGCTCATCTGCGTGAACGTGCCTTATGCATGCTGCAAGGAGGCATCCTCCCTCATGTGGTACCCTTCCTGCAGGCTCATCCTGACATGACAATGCCACCAGCCATACTGCTCATTCTGTGCGTGATTTCCTGCAAGACAGGAATGTCAGTGTTCTGTCATGGCCAGTGAAGAACCCGGATCTCAATCCCATTGAGCACGTCTGGGACCTGTTGGATCGGAGGGTGAGGGCTAGGGCAATTCCCCCCAGAAATGTCTGGGAACTTGTATGTGCCTTGGTGGAAGAGTGGGGTAACATCTCACAGCAAGAACTGGCAAATCTGGTGCAGTCCATGAGGAGGAGATGCACTGCAGTACTTAATGCAGCTGGTGGCCACACCAGATACTGACTGTTACTTTTGATTTTGACCCCCCCCCCCCCAGGGACACATTATTTGTGTGTGGAACTTGTTCAGTTTATATCTCAGTTGTTGAATCTTGTTATGTTCATACAAATATTTAAACATGTTAAGTTTGCTGAAAATAAACGCAGTTGACAGTGAGAGGACTTTTTTTGTTGCTGAGTTTACATTCGGTTTTAGTTGAAAATATGTATTTTCAGGTCGTTTTTTCAACGACTTGACAACAACTTAATGTCAACGTACTTGCAGCCTATAAACATGGACGCAGTATAATATATTGGTCTATAATCAGTTTTATTAACAATCTTACATCACTCCAGTATTTCTTTACAACATTCAAGTGCTACTTGTCTTTATTCCACTACTGAAGAAGCATGACTCAAATAACATACTCATATTTCAAACATCCAGCCTGACAAAATATACATTTTTAATTATTCAATGCCTCACCATTAAGTGAATTATTGCCAATACATATTAACAAAGGGGTGATCATTCTGTTTTGATATTTCATATTTACAATTCATGCAACATTTAGTAATCATAATTTATGCAACGAACTGACCATTTTGGGGTACAATTATATTGACATTGTTGCCCTGCTTGTAGAATATCAGGGTTCATTCTCAGATGTGCCAACCCAAATGTACTAGAGTATGACATTGGGGACTCGGCCCCGATCCAACAACATGCCTATCGAGTGAACCCTGAAAAGAGAGAGAAGGTCCGCAGTGAGGTGGAAAGTTACTACGGATATTGCAGGAGTTTCCTCTTGAAATCAGACATGTCCGTGGTAAGGACAACTTCGTTGCTGATTGTCTCAAGGGTGGGCAGTCAAAACGATTTGTGTTTTGCATTTAGCCAGTGCGTTGTCATGGATCACAATTTATTTTGACTGCACGTTTTTCTGTATTGGAGATTAGTTTTGTTTGGGCTCGTTCCAAGGGGACGAGAGTTCTAGAAGCTAATGAGTTTTAGGAAGACGAGAGTTCTAGAAGCTAATGAGTTTTAGGAAGACAAGAGTTCTAGAAGCTAGTGAGTTTTAGGACGACCAGAGTTCTAGAAGCTAGTGAGTTTTAGGAAGACCAGAGTTATAGAAACTAGTGGGTTTTAGGAAGACCAGAGTTCTAGAAGCTAGTGAGTTTTAGGAAGACCAGAGTTCTAGAAGCTAGTGAGTTTTAGGAAGACCAGAGTTCTAGAAGCTAGTGAGTTTTAGGAAGACGAGAGTTCTAGAAGCTAGTGAGTTTTAGGAAGACCAGAGTTCTAGAAGCTAGTGAGTTTTAGGAAGACCAGAGTTCTAGAAGCTAGTGAGTTTTAGGAAGACCAGAGTTATAGAAACTAGTGAGTTTTAGGTCAGTAACTTATAACCACGGAACCACCCCAGACCTTTCATGCATGACTTAAAGCACCTGAGTATTAGATTTACTGCCAGGGTCTAGTATGTCACTGCCAGGTCTGATTTTCTCTTTGGTTTTGAGCCCACGGCAAGAAGGCACCAGAGCCTATTGTGGTAACAGGTTCACACTAGATAACACAACCACACAGTGCATGAAAAACATGAGGTGTGGCTAACGTTAGCCAGCTTGAGTTAGCTTCCGAGCTAGCATACAAACTCGGTAGCACAGAGTAGATCCTCCATATGACGTTGAGAAATAGTGCATTGTGGGTAGTTTAGAAGATATCTGGAAATAAGTTAATAAATATGTAATAACGCAAAAACATAACTGTTTGAACTTAATAGGTAACCAGATCGTGACTACAACTAAGTTCCTAAGTCTTTAACCACACTGTGTTGTTACATTGGTGAGTAAAAACTCATGCTTCCTACCCTTTAACTTTTTGTCTGAAAATAAAATCTACATTTTACTCAACTTCGTTACCCACTCCAGTCAGCAGATGGCGATGTGGGACTTTAAGGCTATGCTGCTAGTGTGACGTATAATCTAGTGGACGGGACGCTTCTTTCAACAGCAGCAACAGTTAGTCAGACACCTCGGTAGCTTGCTAGACAAAATAGCCCAACCAATAAAGCTCTTTAGACGCTTTCGTGTATATTAGCCACTGTGTTTTAAACCCACTCCTGTCGTCTAGTTAGTTATCTCATTTAATGTCATATTTACGGTGTTGTTGTTATTGGTCAGCTAGCTGGCTGGTTAAGTTAGCACTAGCCTAGCTAGCTAACATCCCCGACCATGAGCTCACTAAGCTACTCTCCTCCTGCTAAAGAAGAGGAGGTCTGCTGGACGGAGAAAGAAGCTCTAGTGAAAGAGGAGGAGGAAGAGGAGGATGTTACAATACAAAAACAAGTAGAGGGTGAGGCTGTTACCGTGAAAGAAGAAGAGAAAGACTTTACAGTGAAAGAAGAGGAAGACGCGTTCAGAGTGAAAGAGGAGGAGGATGTTACAGTGAAAGAAGAGGAAGACGCGTTCAGAGTGAAAGAGGAGGAGGATGTTACAGTGAAAGAAGAGGGGGCTCCCGTTTTTGGAATGAAAGAGGAGGAGGGGGAGATGACTGTCACATCGAAAAAGGAGGAGGAAGAAGAGGAGGAAACTGGATATCTGGTTCCGGTTTCCCAAAGGCATCTTAAGGCATCCAATGTTTCTAATGATGAACTTTGCAGTAAGATGCTTTTGAGAAACCGAGCCCTGATTAACACTAGTAAGTACTGTCTTAAAAACAGAGACACAAACTCTGCAGTTGTTGAACTGATGTGTGGTGTTAAAGGGGGGATCTGCAGTTGCTACATCCATATTTGGATGATTCTTGAAGAATATAACACATGCCTCATGAGCTTAGTTCAACTGTCGTACCCCATCAGATCCCAAAATAAGCTTTTTCTACTCCAATGTTTAGAAACAATGTAAATGTAAACCAACACTGTATAGCCTCAACATGGTTAAAACTATAATGTTGATATCATGGATGGTCAGTCCTTGGATCCATAGGTCTGTCTATGAATGTGAGAGTAGTTACATTTTTCCAGCCCCATCATCATCTTATTACCAAAACAGTGGTGGAATGACAGCTTTGTTATTGTTTGAACTGCAGATTGGTTGATTGATTGATGTGGCTTTTTTAAAAGGACAACCTAGGATTTAAACAGCAACAAAATGGCTGCCCTTAGACTTAGTTTGGTAAACAGCTGAGGGATGGGGGCTGGAGAAATGTAACCACTCTCAAATTCATAGAGAAAGCTATTGTAGCAACCTTGACCCAAAACCTAGCGACCTCATCAAGAAGTTCAGACATCTTGGTATAACAGTTATAAGGTGTTGGCTTGACAGTCTCTGGACCCAGGTTTGAGTCCAGCTCAGGGCTACCCCTGGAATTCACTACACTATGAATACAAGGACTCGCCATCCACACAGAGCCCTGACTTCAACCCCATCGAACACCTTTGGGATGAATTGGAAGGCCGACTGCGAGCCAGGCCTAATCTCCCAACGTCAGTGCCCGACCTCACTAAAGCTCTTGTGGCTGAATGGAAGCAAGTCCCTCGCAGCAATGTTCCAACATCTAGTGGAAAGCCTTCCTAGAAGAGTGGAGGCTGTTATAGCAGCAAAGGGGGGACCAACTCCATATTAATGCCTCTGCTTGAAACATGTAGGTATTACAGACACGGTCAGGGAGACGTTTTAAAATGTCAGTGAAGACTCTTGCCAGCTGGTCAGTGCATGCTCTGAGTACGCGTCCTGGTAATCTGTCTGTGAAGATTAACCTGTTTAACCCCTTGGAGTCAATTGACGCAAATTTTGTGTGTATTAATATTTCTAGCCTACAATCATCGATGTTACTACTAATGTGAAAACAAGACAAAATATTACTATTATTGCTCACTTGACTGTCTTAAGACAATTGTCAAATAATTTAACAGATGTCAATTGTTGTACAGCTTCATGGGTACGCTCTGGGCATCACATTTTACCTCAAATAAACAGTATTTCTGCTGTTGTGGGCCTTTTAACCATCTGTCTGACTTTGTCGTTCACACAGAAGAGAGACGTGACTATCGTGGATCCTCTGGGGAGCCTCAACAACATCATGAAGCTGAGAAGTCACAGAAGAGTCCCTCCAGATCTGAACACCTCAAGAAACACCAGCGGAAACCCACAGGGAAGAAATCTCACTGCTGCTCTGACTGTGGGAAGATATTCAACTCTTCAGCAGACCTTAAAAGACATATGAGAATCCATACAGGAGAGAAACCTTATAGCTGTGATCAATGTGGGAAGAGTTTTACTACATCTAGCCATCTGACAATACACCAGAGAACACACACAGGAGAGAAACCTTATAGCTGTGATCAATGCGGGAAGAGTTTTTCTCATTCAAGCTGCCTGATAGTACATCAGAGAACACACACAGGAGAGAAGCCTTATAGCTGTGATCAATGTGGGAAGAGTTTTAGTCGATCAAGCGACCTGATGGTACATTTGAGAACGCACACAGGAGAGAAACCTTATAGCTGTGATCAATGTGGGAAGAGTTTTACTACATCTAGCCAGCTGACTATACACAAGAGAACACACACAGGAGAGAAACCTTATAGCTGCGATCAATGTGGGAAGAGTTTTATTCGATCAAGCTACCTGATGGTACATTTGAGAACACACACTAGAGAGAAACCTTATAGCTGTGATCAATGTGGGAAGAGTTTTAGTGATTCAAGCAACCTGAGGGCACATTTGAGAACACACACTAGAGAGAAACCTTATAGCTGTGATAAATGTGGGAAGAGTTATACTACATCTAGCCAGCTGACTATACACCAGAGAACACACACAGGAGAGAAACCTTATAGCTGTGATCAATGTGGGAAGAGGTTTACTCAGCCAAACATCCTGATGTCACATCAGAGAACACACACAGGAGAGAAATCTTATAGCTGTGATCAATGTTGCAAGAGATACGCTGGTAAAATAACTCTGAATAAACATCAGAAAGTACATACATGAAGGAGTTGTTTCATGATATCAATTAAATAATGTCACAATGTTTTAACATTGTTGTATGAGTATTTTAATGAATTTCACAATGTAGAACCATTTACATTTGACATTTTTAGTCATTTAGCAGACACTCTTATCCAGAGCGACTTACAGTTAGTGAGTGCATACATAATTTTTTTATTTTTCATACTGGCCCCCCGTGGGAATCGAACCCACAACCCTGGAGTTGCAAACGCCATGCTCTACCAACTGAGCTACATCCCTGCTGGCCATTCCCTCCCCTACCCTGGACGACGCTGGGCCAATTGTGCGCCGCCCCAACCGTTTTCCCCCTGTTCTATTGATTTCAGCGTGATATGGATATTAGCCTCATCAGGGGGAAAATCCAGGCTCTGAAATGAGTTGTGTTACACTTACCACGTTGGCGACCCACTTGAATCAAAATGCAACACTTCTAAATGTAGCTAGCTGTTTTCTACAAATTGTCCTCTGACCAGTGATGTACACATTATTCCCAGATTCCGTGTGGTTTTTGAGCTATTAGTTTTAACAGGACGTGCAACCTCATCTCCCCCCTCGCGCAATTGATTTCAACGTGATATCGATATGAGTGATGACAAATACGTGTTGCGTTTCTCTTCGTTTTGGGGACCGCTAAACTTAAATGCATCACTCCAAAATGTAGCTGACTGTCTTCTGCAGGTTGTCCTCTAACCAGTGAAGTAAAAGATATCGCCCGTTTCCATGTGTATTTTTTTGTTGTGTTAGTTTCAACAGCACGTACAACCTGATTTCCCCCCCTAATCGATATTAGTGATTTATTGCCACTTGTCAAAACAACAGTGTTTTTGGTGCTTGTGCAGTTAATAAGGTGGTTGTTTAAATAAATACAAGTATTATGATTACTATTGTGGAACATGTTTGTGTCGATAGTACATTTTATGTTTAGGTTTTCCATTTATCACAAACTGTTTCTGCAAATTGGTTATTGATTTTGACACGTTAAAACGGTGTTTTGACATTGGGCAGTATCCCACCTTGCAAAATATAGTTGAAAAGACGTTGAAAAGAAGACTATGCTCGAGGTCCAATCTACGTTTGGTTTTGGTTGAAAGTTAAAGTTAAAAATATGTATTTTTTAGGTCGTTGTTTCAACGACTTGAAAACAACTTCATTTCAACGTACTTGCAGCCTATAAACATGGACGCAGGATAACAAATGCGTCTATGAACTGTTAACAATCTTACATCACTCCAGTATTTCTTTACAACATTCAAGTGCTAATTGTCTTTATTCCACTACTGAAGAAGCATGACTCAAATCACCTACTCATATTTCAAACATCCAGCCTGACAAAATATACATTTTTAATTATTCCATGCCTCCCTATTGGAAATGAATTATTGCCAATACATATTAACAAAGGGGTGTACATTCAGTTTTGATATTTCATAATATTTCCATTTCATGTAACATTTAGTAATCATTTAATGTGATTAACTGATTTTTTTTTTGTTGCACAATTATATTGTTTACAAACAGTGTAGTAAAACCAGCTTATATTTTGGGCTGGATATTACATCATATTCTTACTGTTTTAACCAATGTTATTTCCTTAGATGCTCTTTAGTCTTTCAGCTTTTATTGATATTCTTTAGTTTTTTATCCACTGTTTGTTGTCTAGTAAATATTTCCGTTTTTATTTTCATAGTTTTTATTAATTTTTTCCTGTGAATTGCGTTGCATTTCATGTCTGAAATGTGGTATATAAATAAACTATACTGAACAAAAATATAAACGCAACAACGTAAAGTGTTGGTCCCATGTTTCATGAGCTGAAATAAAAGATCCCAGACATTTTCCATACTCACAAAAAGCTTATTTCTCTCAAATGTTGTTCACATCCCTGTTAGTGAGCATTTCTCCTCCTTTGCCATAATAATCCATCCACTTCACAGGTGTGGCATATCAAGAAGCTGATTAAACAGCATGATCATTACACAGGTGCACCTTGTGCTAGGCACAATAAAAGGCCACTTTAAAATATGCAGTTTTATCACACAATGCAATGCCACAGATGACTAGAGTTTTGAAGAAGTGTGCAATTGGCGTGCTGACTGCAGGAATGTCCACCAGAGTTGTTGCCAGAGAATTGAATGTTAATTTCTCTACCATAAGCCGCCTCCAACGTTGTTTTAGAGAATTTGGCCGTACGTCTAACCGGCCTCACAACTGCAGAGCACGTGTATGGCGTCGTGTGGGTGAGCGGTTTGCTGATGTGAACAGAATGCCCCATGGTGGGGTTATGGTATGGGCAGGCATAAGCTACGGACACAATTGCATTTTACCGATGGCAATTTAAATGCCAAAGATACCGTGACGAGATCCTGACGCCAATTTTGAGGCCCATTTTTTTTGCGCCGCCTCATGGGTCTCACAGTCACGGCAGGCTGTGACACCGCCTGGGATCGAACCCGGGTCTGTAGTGACGCCTCATGGGTCTCACAGTCACGGCAGGCTGTGACACCGCCTGGGATCGAACCCGGGTCTGTAGTGACGCCTCATGGGTCTCACAGTCACGGCAGGCTGTGACACCGCCTGGGATCGAACCCGGGTCTGTAGTGACGCCTCATGGGTCTCACAGTCACGGCAGGCTGTGACACCGCCTGGGATCGAACCCGGGTCTGTAGTGACGCCTCATGGGTCTCACAGTCACGGCAGGCTGTGACACTGCCTGGGATCGAACCCGGGTCTGTAGTGACGCCTCATGGGTCTCACAGTCACGGCAGGCTGTGACACCGCCTGGGTCTGTAGTGACGCCTCATGGGTCTCACAGTCACGGCAGGCTGTGACACCGCCTGGGATCAAACCCGGGTCTGTAGTGACGCCTCATGGGTCTCACAGTCACGGCAGGTTGTGACACCGCCTGGGATCGAACCCGGGTCTGTAGTGACGCCTCATGGGTCTCACAGTCACGGCAGGCTGTGACACCGCCTGGGATCGAACCCGGGTCTGTAGTGACGCCTCATGGGTCTCACAGTCACGGCAGGCTGTGACACCGCCTGGGATCGAACTCGGGTCTGTACTGATGCCTCATGGGTCTCACAGTCACGGCAGGCTGTGACACCGCCTGGGATCGAACCCGGGTCTGTAGTGACGCCTCATGGGTCTCACAGTCTCGGCAGGCTGTGACACCGCCTGGGATCGAACCCGGGTCTGTAGTGACGCCTCATGGGTCTCACAGTCATAACTCTTAATAAAAATGTGAATTGGAACAATTAAATACATTACAATCAACAGAGGTTCATGAATTATACTGACTTTTTATTAAGAGTTATCCAAAGAAATATTGATTCAAATCCTGACACTGAGTCAGTATAATTTATGAACCTCTGTTGATTGTAATGTATTTAATTGTTCCATTTCCAGTGGTGCTTCCGTCCCTCTCCTCGCCCCTACCTGGGCTTGAACCAGGGATCCTCTGCAAACATCGACAACAGTCACCCTCGAAACACCGTTACCCGTCGCTCCACAAAAGGCCGCGGCCCTTGCAGAGTGACGTCACCGATTGAAACGCTACTAGAGCGCACCGCTAACTAGCTAGCCATTTCACACCGGTTACATCAGCATTGTCAACGCTGGGAGAACAAGTACAGGGAACAATTAGGATGACCTGGCAGAATAGACAGGCTCTGGATTGGCTCCTAGCAGAAAAAGGCAGAGTCTGTGTTATGTTCGGAAGCGAGGGCTGCACTTTTAGTCCTAATAATACTTCCCCCAGGAGGAATATTCTCTGAGGCAATGATCAAGCTCAAAGGATTGAGACAGGAAGTCAAGATAATACTACCCCAGGAGGAATATTCTCTGAGGCAATGATCAAGCTCAAAGGATTGAGACAGGAAGTCAAGATAATACTGCCCCAGGAGGAATATTCTCTGAGGCAATGATCAAGCTTAAAGGATTGAGACAGGAAGTCAAGATAATACTGCCCCAGGAGGAATATTCTCTGAAGCAATGATCAAGCTTAAAGGATTGAGACAGGAAGTCAATAATAAAGCTGGGCAGGACACATGTGCCTGGGATTGGCTGAATTTGACATTTGGAAAACGGGGAGCAATGTTCACTAAAAATGGCAATGATAATAAGCATAGCACTGGTAGTAACGGGAATAGTCTTTTTGCTGTTTGTTGCCATTGCTGAAAACCCAGTTGATCAGAACCACGGTGAAACAAATGACTGTGAGGAGAACGACCATAAGGACCGGAACCCGAATGGGACATGAACTTGACAGAGGTGATCCCAGTTACCAGGGAAACCAGGACATTATACGAATTCTAATGGGAAGCAACGTCAAAGGAGGACCAGAATTGACTGCCCTTAAGGAAACCCAGAATGTCTTTGATAGGGTGGTGGCAGGAGGAGGAGGAGGGGCTTGTCATGACTACAAGGACCAGCAACAGCTGGAGAAACCTGGACTTGGAGATATTCATCCTCCCAGACTTATATATCCTGTTCCATATTACTTTTGTGGTGATAATGACTCTAGAATGAGGTCAGAAATGGGATAAAAAGCAAATGTATGTAACAAAGGGTTTTCCGGTTACGAGTGTCCATGGACATGTCTCTTAATCCCCTAAACAAGGTTCTGCTTAGATTCAGAAGTCGGTTGTTAGGGAAGTAAACAGGTTCTGCTTAGATTCAGAAGTCGGTTGTTAGGGAAGTGAACAGGTTCTGCTTAGATTCAGAAGTCGGTTGTTAGGGAAGTGAACAAGGTTCTGCTTAGATTCAGAAGTCGGTTGTTAGGGAAGTGAACAGGTTCTGCTTAGATTCAGAAGTCGGTTGTTAGGGAAGTCAACAGGTTCTGCTTAGATTCAGAAGTCGGTTGTTAGGGAAGTGAACAGGTTCTGCTTAGATTCAGAAGTCGGTTGTTAGGGAAGTGAACAGGTTCTGCTTAGATTCAGAAGTCGGTTGATAGGGAAGTAAACAGGTTCTGCTTAGATTCAGAAGTCGGTTGTTAGGGAAGTAAACAGTTTCTGCTTAGAGTCAGAAGCCTGTTGTTAGGGAAGTAAACAGGTTCTGCTTAGATTCAGAAGTCGGTTGTTAGGGAAGTAAACAGGTTCTGCTTAGATTCAGAAGTCGGTTGTTAGGGAAGTGTCCGAAATGGAGAGCAAGCATTACTAGACCTTGTAAACATTAATAAATTATATTATGAGAAATAATATTAGAAATAATCCACTAGTTCATGTATTGCTTATACAATTGCAAGATAACTGTCTTAAATAGATATTATGGTTGAAACAGAGCTGCATTATTGTTGTGTATTTTTTATGTGTTTGGATACTGACACTTATATTTTATTTTGAGTAGAAACCTTTATGTTGTTACCTTTGGAATTGGTAATGTTTGAAAGTATAACCTTAGTGCTTTATATCGTAAACATGGTTGTTCTTATGTTAGTCACTACATATCCCTGTATTCATATATTAGTCACTATATCCATTTGTAAAGATGTGGGACCAATAAAGTCCCAGAGTGGGGATAAGATGGGAATTATTCAGTGGACCATACAGTAGTTACATCTCTTCAGACTCAGACTACAGATAAACATAGTTAATCACAACATGACCAACACGGAGCTAAAAAAAAGAGATGTTATTTTTTAAAATTGTATATATTGTAAAGTGGTTGTCCCACTCGCTATCATAAGGTGAATGCACCAATTTGTAAGTCGCTCTGGATAAGAGCGTCTGCTAAATGACGAAAATGTAAATGTTAATCACAACATGACGAACACGGAGCCAGAGTTAAACATGGGTACATCTCTGTTGCTAGGCAAGAACTTAATTGGTTCCTCTCACTGGTGTAGTTACTGCCCTGCCTGGTATACAGTTGAAGTCGGAGTGGCGCAGTGGTCTAAGGCACTGCATCGCAGTGCTAAACTGTGCCACTAGAGATCCTGGTTTGAATCCAGGCTCTGTCGTAGCCGGCCGCGACCGGGAGACCCATGGGGCGGCGCGCACAATTGGCCCAGCGTCGTCCACGGTAGGGGAGGGATTTGGCCGGCAGGGGATGTAGCTCAGTTGGTAGAGCATGGCGTTTGCAACGTCAGGGTTGTGGGTTCGATAAAATAATAATGTATGCACTAACTGTAAGTCGCTCTGGATAAGAGCGTCTGCTAAATGACTAAAAATGTAAAAAAATGTAAATGTAAGTTTACATACACCTTAGCCAAATACATTTAAACTCAGTTTCACAATTCCTGACATTTAATCCTAGTAAAAATTCCCTGTTTTAGGTCAGTTAGGATCACCACTTTATTTTAAGATTGTGAAATGTCAGAATAAAAGTAGAGAGAATGATTTATTTCAGCTTTTATTTCTTTCATCACATTCACAGTGGGTCAGAAGTTTACATACACTCAATTAGTATTTGGTAGCATTGCCTTTAAATTGTTTAACTTGGGTCAAACGTTTCGGGTAGCCTTCCACAAGCTTCCCACAATAAGTTGGTTGAAATTTGGCCCATTCCTCCTGACAGAGCTGGTGTAACTGAGTCAGGTTTGTAGGCCTCCTTGCTCGCACACGCTTTTTCAGTTCTGCCCACAAATGTTCTATAGGATTGAGGTCAGGGCTTTGTGATGGCCACTCCAATACCTTGACTTTGTTGTCCTTAAACCATTTTGCCACAACTTTGGAAGTATGCTTGGGGTCATTGTCCATTTGGAAGACCCATTTACGACCAAGCTTTAACTTCCTGACTACTGTCTTGAGATGTTGCTTCAATATATCCACATACTTTTCCTTCCTCATGATGCCATCTATTTTGTGAAGTGCACCAGACCCTCCTGCAGCAAAGCACCCCCACAGCATGATGCTGCCACCCCCTGTCACGGTTTCGGCCGAGGCTGCTCCTCCTCCTTGTTCGGGCAGGCCTCGGCGTTCGCCGTCCCCGGAGTATTAGCTGCCACCGCTCTATGTTTCTGTGTTTGATTGCTTTTGTCTGTCTGTCACACCTGTGTCTGTTTGAGTGTTAATTAGGTGTCTTATAAGTTCCTTGTTTTGCTCTTTGGTAATTGTGGGTTGTTATTTTTCCTGAAAAAATTCTCAGGAGGGGCAATTTTTCTGATGATTTAGGTGACCTACACACATTTTAAAAAAGATATGTCCAGCAACAACATGAAGACAGGGGCAGCATATAAGTCAATACCAGAAGCATTTATTGACTGATCTGGGGAGATGGATTCCAGTTTCTGTGACAGATTATAAATAATCTCTGATGCCTTTGTTGTATTAGCTTTTGGTTGAATGTACTGTCGTAGTAAATATATAATGTTATAGCTTGGTCTGACTAAAATCTTGTGCATGACCCATTTTGTGTTGGGCCTTTGTATTCAATACAATGAACAAGAGTCCTATCTTGTCAGCCTTGTCAGCAGGTGGCTAAGGATAACACCCACGCCATAGGTCTCTCAGTTCTTCCAACTCACGAGTTCTTGCCCTGAGGACACACACACACACACACACCCACACACACACACACACACACACACACACACACACACACACACACACACACACACATCATCATCACTGATAAACACACACACACACACACACACATCATCACTGATAACAAACACACACACACACACACACACTGATAACAAACACACACACACACACACAAATCCTCTTCTCTCAGGCTGAACATCTGAAGACAGAGAACCCGACTCAGAGCCAATGCAACAGTGACACTAGCCTGGAGGTGACATCGCCCAACTCATCAGGACCAATCAGAAGATCAGAACTACTAGATTCAACCTACTTCATTTTATTGTATAAAATGTCAGCACACAATGTTTAGGGGCTCTTCTGATAAACTCCCTACGAGTTTGACGAACGGGTCCGTGCACGCGATTCCAGATATCTTTACCTCTGAATAAACTGCCTTATATTATACAATTATCCACCTTGTCCAAAAGTCTCTACTTTTTCTCCGTTCTCCAGTAAACTTGTTTTATCAACAATAGTAAGGTTCAATGACACAGAAAGCAGTTCAATGTCGGGGTACAGAGTTGCTCTCTTACCAGGATCGCGGTCCGCTCTGACCAGGGTGAAGGTGGCCGGCTCCACCTCTCTGTCCGGGACTCTGTCATCCAGTCAAGTCTCCCAGCTGTATTGGGATTCCGCTGCCAGCAGCGTTTTCATTATTTAGTCCGTTCGTAGCGGGTATGTACACGATCAACAAGATCAGTCCAAAACCGAAGATCAGTCCAAAGCAGAATGTTTGCAGAATGTTTGTAAACTAAGTCTACAAATTAAAAACATAAAATAACGCCACACAGCAGGTCGCAACATAGACTCTGCTAGCCGCCATTGTCTTAGTTACGTTCAACGTTACGTCACGTATGACGAAAGCGCGTAAGTGCATGCACACAGACACCCATAGAGAATGTATTGAAAGCTTTGAAATGTGAAAAAAATAGATTTTACATGACAGGCTATGAGAGACTTCTGGGCGATTTTCAACCTGACTGAAATCGCCCAAAAAACGGGCGGGGCCATTTGAAGCACGACTTTAGCCTGATTTGACATTTAGTGGCTGGCAGATCAGACGTGAACACTGATAACTGCTGTTGCCGTGATATAATTGATTAGAAAAAAAATCCCTTCCTTTTCCCGTTTGGCAGTGCGTCGCCCATATCGCCCTATTGGACAAGCCGTCCATGCCACATACTTTTCCTTCCTCATGATGCCATCTATTTTGTGAAGTGCACCAGTCCCTCCTGCAGCAAAGCACCCCCACAGCATGATGCTGCCACCCCCGTGCTTCGCGGTTGGGATGGTGTTCTTCGGCTTGCAAGACCGCCTTTTTCCTCCAAACATAATGATGGTTATTATGGCCAAACAGTTCTATTTTTGTTTCATCAGACCAGAGGACATTTCTCCAAAAAGTACGATCTTTGTCCCCATGTGCAGTTGCAAACCGTAGTCTGGCTTTTTTATGGCGGTTTTGGAGCAGTGGCTTATTCCTTGCTGAGCGGCCTTTCAGGTTATGTCGATATAGGACTCATTTTACTGTGGATATAGATACTTTTGTACCTGTTTCCTCCAGCATCTTCACAAGGTCCTTTGCTGTTGTTCTGGAATTGATTTGCACTTTTCGCACCAAAGTATGTTCATCTCTAAGAGACAGAACGCGTCTCCTTCCTGAGCGGTATGATGGCTGCGTGGTCCCATGGTGTTTATACTTGCGTACTATTGTTTGTACAGATGAACGTGGTACCTTCAGGCGTTTCGAAATTGCTCCCAAGGATGAACCAGACTTGTGGAGGTCTACAATTTTTTTTCTGAGGTCTTGGCTGATTTCTTTTGATTTTCCCATGATTTCAAGCAAAGAGGCACTGAGTTTGAAGGTAGGCCTTGAAATACATCCATAGGTACACCTCCAATTGACTCAAATTATGTCAAATAGCCTATCAGAAGCTTCTAAAGCCATGACATCATTTTCTGGAATTTTCCAAGCTGTTTAAAGGCACAGTCAAGTTAGTGTATGTAAACTTCTGACCCACTGGAATTGTGATACAGTGAATTATAAGTCTGTAAACAATTGTTGGAAACATTACTTGTGTCATGCACAAAGTAGATGTCCTAACCGACATGCCAAAACTATAGTTTGTTAACAAGAAATTTGTGGAGTGGTTGAAAAACAAGTTTTAATGACTCCAACCTAAGTGTATGTAAACTTCCGACTTCTCTTTTCATCTGACCTGTCTTCGGGTCTAATTCCTCGCTCCTCTCTAATCCACGGCTGTCCTGCCTTATCAGTGACTGAAACCAGACTGCTGCCCTTCGCCTCTCTCCTTAGGCATAGTCCTGGAACAGAGCCAGGGGTTGAACAGAGTTCAGACTAAACCTGGTTAATCACAGCATGACGGGGGCGTTTGGACTGGGTGGTACAGAGGGAGGAGGCTTGTGTATGTTTGAGAAAATTGATTATGGACCTGCCATGTTTTAAGTATCCATTGATAGGTTTGGGAATCAATTAGGGGGTCAGAACGGAGCCAGGAAATGGCTCTGTTATTTTTGCATGACAGGGCTTGGTCCCACCACTATTGTTTCCAGACACGGAACTAGAAGGGAGGGAAGTCAGATACCGCCATTAAGGAAGTGGGCGGAGCGGTCAAGAGGTGAAAACTGGAGACAGTGGTGGAGGAACCAAAGAGGGAGGGATTAAGCTAAAATGTATGTAAATTGACTGTATAAACTGAGAGCTGAGAGGTGGAAAGTTAGATGCTCTGCAGACCACCTCGGCTATATTGATTGTAATAAAGTCTATCTAAATTCTACAAAAAACTCTGAAAGTTCTTTGTGTTTGACGGAGGACAAAGACAATTTTCTACAACATTAATAATTAGATTGTTCTCTGCAATATTCTAACCTTAATGGTCCTCTGTAGCTCAATTGGTAGAGCATGGTTTGATCCCCGGGTCCACCCATACGTAAAAATGTATGCACGCATGACTGTAAGTCGCTTTGGATAAAAGCGTCTGCTAAATGGCATATTATTATTATTATTATTAATATGCTTGTCCTTAACAGTGTTGATTTAAATAAGAGCGTTAGTTTGCTGTGCCCGTTACTAGTTTAGGCCACGCCCCCTCCTGGTTGTATCTCTTCCATATTTCAGCGTTGGGTCGGGAGGGTGGTACCATTTTTGTTTCCGGCGCCTCGGACCCAATCAAAATCAACTTGAAACCCTCGTCATTTTCATCTCCAGATCTGATGCTTCCTCTAACCCCGGTCAATCAACGTTTTCTATGGCGGTTTAATTACATGGAAAGACTCAAATACACCATGGAAAACTACCTTGCCATGCAACTGAATCCACTTCTGAGCATTGTTAAATTTGCTTCCTCTTCAAAGTGAAGTCATCATGGCATGGATGCTGCTATTCCAGACTGTACCACTGGGGGGCCTTTCGGCTTTCTCTTCAAAGTGAAGTCATCATGGCATGGATGCTGCTATTCCAGACTGTACCACTGGGGGGGCTTCCTCTTCAAAGTGAAGTCATCATGGCATGGATGCTGCTATTCCAGTCTGTACCACTAGGGGGGGGAGCTTCCTCTTCAAAGTGAAGTCATCATGGCATGGATCCAACAGGCCATCGGCAAACTGCAACCCTTGTGGCAACAGGAACAAACCACCAGGTTTGTAGATGCTGAGTGTGAAGCCCCCTTCTGACATTCCCTCAAACACTGAAGATAGTTAGGACTCTAGGACACAATCGGCAGAGTTGGTTATTGACAACATTTTCCCTCACATTGCACTCTCGAAAACGATTGACAATTCTCTCCAAGGATCATCAAGACCTGCCTAAAGACCCAAGAACCCTGCTGGGAAAAGAACAGACCTCTAGAGGTATATATCACCACTCTGGAATTGAGCATGGAATACTGGCCCAGAATTCCAAGACTTGCAGACATTTAAGTCAATTTCTAACCAAATCAACATTGATGGCACTCCCACTTTACAAAAGTTCAACTGCCCAGTTCTGGCCAATCCTTGGATGAATTTAGCAATAGGTGGATAATGTCCAGCAAAACAAACTCCCGTTTCTCATTGGCCTTTACTTTGGGAAGAAGAAGCCAAACAGTCTGGGTTTTTGAATCATTTTGTTGAGGAGGCACAGCCACCGGAAAGGGAAGGAGTTTGAAGGGACACGGCTTCCTTTCAAGATGTCAGCGTTCATCTGTGACACCCCTGCTCAGGCAATTGGGGGGGAAATGTTAAGGGCCACAGTGGACGCTGTAGATGTGACAAGTGCACTCAAAAAGGATTCTACTACGAGAACAGAATGACTTTCCCTCAAACAGATGCAACTCTGAGACTGGACAATGAGGTCCCTGATGAACTCCAAAATGACAGCCATCGGTGTGGAGAAACACCACTTGCTTTGCTGTCTGTTGGATTGGTGACACAGTTCCCGCTGGATTACATCTGGTGACTAGGAGTGACAAGGAAGTTGGGGAATTGTTATAAGGGAGGAAGCCAAGAAGTATAGTGCCATTGACAACATCTCTTGTTTCCCATTTGAGAACTTCCTTGGGCAAATGAAGGGACTGCTTCGCAAGCCTGCCAACTGGTGCAGGTTGTTCATCAGCCCGTCCACTGGAGCAGGTTGTTCATCAGCCCACCCACTGGAGCAGGTTGTTCATCAGCCCACCCACTGGAGCAGGTTGTTCATCAGCCCACCCACTGGAGCAGGTTGTTCATCAGCCCACCCACTGGAGCAGGTTGTCCATCAGCCCACCCACTGGAGCAGGTTGTTCATCAGCCCACCCACTGGAGCAGGTTGTTCATCAGCCCGCCCACTGGAGCAGGTTGTTCATCAGCCCACCCACTGGAGCAGGTTGTTCATCAGCCCACCCACTGGAGCAGGTTGTTCATCAGCCCACCCACTGGAGCAGGTTGTTCATCAGCCCACCCACTGGAGCAGGTTGTTCATCAGCCCACCCACTGGAGCAGGTTGTTCATCAGCCCGCCCACTGGAGCAGGTTGTTCATCAGCCCACCCACTGGAGCAGGTTGTTCATCAGCCTTACAGTAGTGAGTCATTTAGCAGAACGCTCGTATCCAGAGAGACTTACAGTTAGTGAGTCATTTAGCAGAACGCTCTTATCCAGAGAGACTTACAGTTAGTGAGTCATTTAGCAGACGCTCTTATCCAGAGAGACTTACAGTTAGTGAGTCATTTAGCAGACGCTCTTATCCAGAGAGACTTACAGTTAGTGAGTCATTTAGCAGACGCTCTTATCCAGAGAGACTTACAGTTAGTGAGTCATTTAGCAGACGCTCTTATCCAGAGAGACTTACAGTTAGTGAGTCATTTAGCAGAACGCTCTTATCCAGAGCCACTTACAGTTAGTGAGTCATTTAGCAGAACGCTCTTATCCAGAGAGACTTACAGTTAGTGAGTCATTTAGCAGACGCTCTTATCCAGAGAGACTTACAGTTAGTGAGTCATTTAGCAGACGCTCTTATCCAGAGAGACTTACAGTTAGTGAGTCATTTAGCAGAACGCTCTTATCCAGAGAGACTTACAGTTAGTGAGTCATTTAGCAGAACGCTCTTATCCAGAGAGACTTACAGTTAGTGAGTCATTTAGCAGACGCTCTTATCCAGAGAGACTTACAGTTAGTGAGTCATATAGCAGACGCTCTTATCCAGAGCGACTTACAGTTAGTGAGTCATTTAGCAGAACGCTCTTATCCAGAGAGACTTACAGTTAGTGAGTCATTTAGCAGACGCTCTTATCCAGAGAGACTTACAGTTAGTGAGTCATTTAGCAGACGCTCTTATCCAGAGAGACTTACAGTTAGTGAGTCATTTAGCAGACGCTCTTATCCAGGGAGACTTACAGTTAGTGAGTCATTTAGCAGACGCTCTTATCCAGGGAGACTTACAGTTAGTGAGTCATTTAGCAGACGCTCTTATCCAGAGAGTCTTACAGTTAGTGAGTCATTTAGCAGACGCTCTTATCCAGAGAGACTTACAGTTAGTGAGTCATTTAGCAGACGCTCTTATCCAGGGAGACTTACAGTTAGTGAGTCATTTAGCAGACGCTCTTATCCAGGGAGACTTACAGTTAGTGAGTCATTTAGCAGACGCTCTTATCCAGAGAGTCTTACAGTTAGTGAGTCATTTAGCAGACGCTCTTATCCAGAGAGTCTTACAGTTAGTGAGTCATTTAGCAGACGCTCTTATCCAGAGAGACTTACAGTTAGTGAGTCATTTAGCAGACGCTCTTATCCAGAGAGACTTACAGTTAGTGAGTCATTTAGCAGACGCTCTTATCCAGAGAGACTTAAAGTTAGTGAGTAATTTAGCAGAACGCTCTTATCCAGAGAGACTTACAGTTAGTGAGTCATTTAGCAGACGCTCTTATCCAGAGACACTTACAGTTAGTGAGTCATTTAGCAGACGCTCTTATCCAGAGAGACTTACAGTTAGTGAGTCATTTAGCAGACGCTCTTATCCAGAGAGACTTACAGTTAGTGAGTCATTTAGCAGACACTCTTATCCAGAGAGACTTACAGTTAGTGAGTCATTTAGCAGACGCTCTTATCCAGAGAGACTTACAGTTAGTGAGTCATTTAGCAGACGCTCTTATCCAGGGAGACTTACAGTTAGTGAGTCATTTAGCAGACGCTCTTATCCAGAGAGACTTACAGTTAGTGAGTCATTTAGCAGACACTCTTATCCAGGGAGACTTACAGTTAGTGAGTCATTTAGCAGACGCTCTTATCCAGGGAGACTTACAGTTAGTGAGTCATTTAGCAGAACGCTCTTATCCAGAGAGACTTACAGTTAGTGAGTCATTTAGCAGACGCTCTTATCCAGGGAGACTTACAGTTAGTCAGTCATTTAGCAGAACGCTCTTATCCAGAGAGACTTACAGTTAGTGAGTCATTTAGCAGATGCTCTAATCCAGAGAGACTTACAGTTTGTGAGTCATTTACCAGACGCTCTAATCCAGAGAGATTTACAGTTAGTGAGTGCATACATTTTTCATACTGGCCCCCCGTGGGAAACGAACCCACAACCCTGGTGTTGCAAGCGCCATGCTCTACCAACTGAGCTACAGGGGACATTTCAAGGGGCCAAGAGTCATGCTCTACCTACTGAGCTACAGGGGACACTTCAAGGGGCCAAGAGACCGAAGACAAAAAAATAAAAGCAACATGCAACAATTAACGTTTTTTATGAGTTACAGTTCATATGAGGAAATCAGTCAATTGAAATACATTCATTAGGTCCTAATCTATGGATTTAACATGACTGGGAATACAGATATGCATCTGTTGGTCAGAGATACTGTAAAAAAAAAAAAAAGTAGGGGCGTGTCTACCATTTGCCTCATGCTGTGCGACACATCTCCTGCTTATAGAGTTGATCAGGCTGTTGGTTGTGGCCTTTGGAATGTTGTCCCACTCCTCTTCAATGGCTGTGCAGAGTTGGTGGATATTGGCGGGAACTGGAACACCTTGTTGATCCAGAGCATCCCAAACATGCTCAATGGGTATGTCACCCATGTCATCTGGCGAGTATGCAGGCCATGGAAGAACTGGGACATTTTCAGCTCATGGTATCTCTGTGCGTTCAAATTGCCATCGATAAAATGCAATTGTGTTTGTTGTCCATAGCTTATGCCTGCCCATACCATAACCCCACCGCCAACATGGGGCACTATGTTCACAATGATGACCGCTCGCAAACATGACGCCATATTCGTGGTCTGCGGTTGTGAGGCCGGTTGGACATACTGCCAAATTCTCTAAAACGATGTTGGAGGCGGCTTATGGTAGAGCAATGAACATTAAATTCTCTGGTAACAGCTCTGGTGGACATTCCTGCAGTCAGCATGCCAATTGCACGCTCCTTCAAAACTTGAGACATCTGTGGCATTGTGTTGTGTGACAAAACTGCACATTTTAAAGTGGCCTTTTATTGTCCCCAGCACAAGGTGCACCTGTGTAATGATCATACTGTTTAATCGGCTTCTTGATATGCCACACCTGCCAAGTGGATGGATTATCTTGGCAAAGGAGAAATGCTCACTGACAGGGATATAAACAAAAATGTTGTGCGTATGAAAAATGTATTATTTCAGGCTCATGAAATCAAAACTTTAAATGTTGCATTTACATTGCATTCGAAAAGTATTCAGACCCCTTGACTTTTTCCACATTTTGTTACGTTACAGCCTTATTCTAAAATGAATTAAATAGTTTTTTCCCCTCATCAATCTACACACAATACACTAAATGGGCGGCAGGTAGCTTAGTGGTTAAGAGCGTTGTGCCAGTAACCGAAAGGTCGCTGGTTCTAATCCCCGAGCCCACTAGGTGAAAAATCTGTCGATATGCCATTGAGCAAGGCACTTAACCCTAATTGCTCCTGTAAGTCGCTCTGGATAAGAGCGTCTGCTAAATGACCAATTATTTATTTATTTTAATTTTATTTAATACATTTCATAAGTATTCAGACCCTTTACTCAGTACTTTTTTTAAGCACCTTTGGCAGTGATTACAGCTTCGAGTCTTCCTGGGTATGACGCTTCAAGCTTGGCACATCTGTATTTGGGGATTTTCTCCCATTTGTCTCTGCAGATCCTCTCAAGCTCTGTCAGGTTGGATGGGGAGCTTCACTGCACAGCTATTTTCAGGTCTCTCCAGAGATGTTCGATCGGATTCAAGTCCGGGCTCTGACTGGGCCACTCAAGGACATTCAGAGACACTCCTGCATTGTCTTGGATGTGTGCTTAGGATCGCTGTCCTGTTTGAAGGCGAACCTTCGCCCCAGTCTGAGGTCCTGAGCACTCTGAAGCAGATTTTCATCAAGGATCTCTCTGTACTTTGCTCCGATCATCTTTCCTTCGATGCTGACTAGTCTTCCAGTCCCTGCCGCTGAAAAACATATCCACAGCATGATGCTGCCACCACCATGCTTCACCGTAGGGATGGTGCCAGGTTTCCTCCGGACATGACGCTTGGCATTCAGGCCAAAGAGTTCTATCTTGGTTTCATCAGACCATAGAATCTTGTTTCTCATGGTCTGAGAATCCTTTAGGTGCCTTTTGGCAAACTCCAAGTGGGCTGTCATGTGCCTTTTACTGAGGAGTGGATTCCCTCTGGCCACTCTACCATAGAGGCCTGATTGGTGGAGTGCTACAGAGATGGTTGTCGTTCTGGAAGGTTCTCCCATCTCCACAGAGGAACTCTGGAGCTCTGTCAGAGTGACCACCAGGTTCTTGGTCACCTCCCTGACCAAGGACCTTCTCCCCCGATTGCTCAGTTTGGCCATGTGGCCAGCTCTAGGAAGAGTATTGGTGGTTCCAAACGTATTCATTTAAGAATGATGGAGGCCACTGTGTTCTTGGGGACCTTCAATGCTGCAGAAATGTTTTGGTACCCTTCCCCAGACCTGTGCCTCGACACAATCCTGTCTCGGAGCTCTACAGACAATTCCTTCGACCTCATGGTTTGGTCTTTGCTCTGACGTGCACTGTCAACTGTGGGACCTTATATAGACAGGTGTGTGCGCCTTTCCAAATCATGTCCAATCATTTTAATTTACCCCAGGTGGACTCCAATTCAAGTTGTTGAAACATCTCAAGGATGATCAATGGAAAGAGGGTGGGGTGATCCGGTAACTGACTAATAATGATCTCCTGCAGTAGAAATACCCTTTAAAACACTTCTCTTAATATGAGAAGTAAGAAGCTGTGTGTCTAATAGGAAGAGAGGTGAACTTGGTCACCCTTGTCTGATACCCCACATTAATTCAAACCTTGTGGTCCTCTGTAGCTCAGTTGGTAGAGCATGGCGCTTGCAACGCCAGGGTTGTGGGTTCGTTTCCCACGGGGGGGACAGTATGAAAATGTATGCACTCACTAACTGTAAGTCGCTCTGGATAAGAGCGTCTGCTAAAATGACTAAAATGTATCGAAGGCTTTATAAAATCCCAAAAGAGAATAAAACTCTCATCAGAGACCAAATCTGAGTAATCTATGATATTTAATAACAGTGTGACATTATTCTAGATGTGTCTATTTCTCATCAACCCTGACCGGGACTCATCTATAACGGCATCCAAAACCAGAGCTATTAGCTTAGAATCGTTATTTAAAAGACAAAATGGACGCCAATTATCAATGAGTAACAAGTATTTTTTTTAGGTTAGAGTAATTAAACCTTTCGTTAGAGGGGCTAGCATACAAACTGTAGCACAGACTAGATCAATATGATGTTGAGAAATAGTGCATTGTGGGTAGTTTAGAAGATATTGGAAATAAGTTAATAAATACGTAATAACCCCAAAAACATAACAATGTTTGTACTTATAGGTAACCAGATTATGACTACAACTACGTTATTACGTCTTTAAAACGCCACTGTGTTGTTACATTGGTGAGTAAAAACTCATGCTTCCTACCCTTTAACTTTTTGTCTGAAAATAAAATCTACATTTTACTCAACTTCGTTACCCACTCCAGTCAGCAGATGGCGATGTGGGACTTTAAGGCTATGCTGCTAGTGTGACGTATAATCTAGTGGACGGGACGCTTCTTTCAACAGCAGCAACAGTTAGTCAGACACCTCGGTAGCTTGCTAGACAAAATAGCCGAACCAATAAAGCTCTTTAGACGCTTTCGTGTATATTAGCCACTGTGTTTTAAACCCACTTCTGTCGTCTAGTTAGTTATCCCATTTAATTTCCTATTTACGGTGTTGTTGTTATTGGTCAGCTAGCTGGCTGGTTAAGTTAGCACTAGCCTAGCTAGCTAACATCCCCGACCATGAGCTCACTAAGCTACTCTCCTCCTGCTAAAGAAGAGGAGGTCTGCTGGACGGAGAAAGAAGCTCTAGTGAAAGAGGAGGAGGAGGAGGAGGATGTTACAATACAAAAACAAGTAGAGGGTGAAGCTGTTACCGTGAAAGAAGAAGAGAAAGACGTGTTCAGAGTGAAAGAGGAAGAGGATGTTACAGTGAAAGAAGAGGAGGCTCCCGTGTTTGGAGTGAAAGAGGAGGAGGAGGAGATGACTGTCACATCGAAAAAGGAGGAGGAAGAAGAGGAGGAAACTGGATATCTGGTTCCGGTTTCCCAAAGGCACCTTAAGGCATCCAATGGTTCTAATGATGAACTTAGCAGTAAGATGGTTTTGGGAAACCGAGCCCTGATTAACACTAGTAAGTACTGTCTTAAAAACAGAGGCACAAACTCTGCAGTTGTTGAACTGATGTGTGGTGTTAAAGGGGGAATCTGCAGTTGCTACATCCATATTTGGACTTTTATATTATTTATATATATCCATTGATTCTTGAAGAATATAACACATGCCTCATGAGCTTAGTTCAACTGTCGTACCCCATCAGATCCAAAAATAAGCTTTTTCTACTCCAATGTTTAGAAACAATGTAAATGTAAACCAACACTGTATCGCCTCAACATGGTTAAAACTATAATGGTGATATCATGGATGGTCAGTCCTTGCATCCATAGGTCTGTGTATGATTTTGATAGTAGTTACATTTCTCCAGTCCCATCCTCATCTTATTACCAAAACAGTGGTGGAATGACAGCTTTGTTATTGTTTGAACTGCAGATTGGTTGATTGATTGATGTGTGGCTTTTTTTAAAGGGGCAACCTAGGTTTTAAACAGCAGCAAAATTGGGGGCTGGAGAAATGTAACCACTCTCAAATTCATAGAGAAAGTTATTATAGCAACCTTAACTCAAAACCTAGCGACCTCATCAAGAAGTTCAGACATCTTGGTATAACAGTTATAAGGTGTTGGCTTGACAGTCTCTGGACCCAGGTTTGAGTCCAACTCAGGGCTACCCCCTGAATTCACTACACTATAAATACAAGGACTGGCCATCCATAAGGTCAAAATCACAGTTTTAACCTGGTTTTGAAGATAAACAGTGTTTGTTTACAAACAGTGGCGTTATACAAGCTTATGTTTTGGTTTTTGATGGGGAAATACATTTGAGGCATTTATAAGTTATATTCTTCAAGAATCAATGGTTATACAGTATATGGGTCTTTCTATAACTGCCAGTGAGGATTTCCTTGCATTTATGGCAGTGTAGTTCCCTTAACGGTCAGTCAACTTTGGTAAAACATACTATGGTGAGTCACACTCTCGCGACTTCGAGGCTATATACAGGGGGTACCGGTACCGAGGTAATGTGCTGGGGTACAGGTTAGTCCAGGTAATAATGAGGCTATATACACAGGGTACTGGTACCGAGGTAATGGGCTGGGGGCTATATACAGGGGGTACTGGTACCGAGGTAATGGGCTGGGGTCTATATACAGGGGGTACCGGTACCGAGGTAATGGGCTGGGGTACAGGTTAGTCCAGGTAATAATGAGGCTATATACAGGGGGTACCGGTACCGAGGTAATGTGCTGGGGTACAGGTTAGTCCAGGTAATAATGAGGCTATATACAGGGGGTACTGGTACCGAGGTAATGGGCTGGGGGCTATATAAAGGGGTACCGGTACCGAGGTAATGGGCTGGGGTACAGGTTAGTCCAGGTAATAATGAGGCTATATACAGGGGGTACCGGTACCGAGGTAATGGGCTGGGGTACAGGTTAGTCCAGTTAATAATGAGGCTATATACAGGGGGTACCGGTACCGAGGTAATGGGCTGGGGTACAGGTTAGTCCAGGTAATAATGAGGCTATATACAGGGGGTACCGGTACCGAGGTAATGGGCTGGGGTACAGGTTAGTCCAGTTAATAATGAGGCTATATACAGGGGGTACCGGTACCGAGGTAATGGGCTGGGGTACAGGTTAGTTCAGGTAATTTGTACATGTCGGTAGGGGTAAAGTGACTGTGCTTAGATGATAAACAGCGAGTAGCAGCAGTGTAAAAACAAAGGAGGGAGGGGATTAATTGTTCAGCAGTCTTATGGCTTGGGGGTAGAAGCTGTTAAGGAGCCTTTTGGTCCTAGACTTGGCGCTCCGGTACCGCTTGCTGTGCGGTAGCAGAGAGAACAGTCTATGACTTGGGTGACTGGAGTCTTTGACGATTTTCCTCTGACATGCCTAGTATCTAGGTCCTGGATGGCAGGAAGCTTGACCCCAGTGATGTAAAAAACAAACAAAATATAACTATTGTAAAATAGATTGTGTCCGTAAAATGTATATAGAATGTATAAGTTGGAAATAGAAGCCTAAGTGTTGTTGTTCATTAGTTTGCTGCAATTAGGGGAGAGGTGGTAGGGTTAGTGGAAAATAATACATTTACATTTAAGTCATTTAGCAGACGCTCTTATCCAGAGCGACTTACAGGAGCAATTAGGGTTAAGTGCCTTGCTTAAGGGCACATCGACAGATTTTTCACCTAGTCGGCTCGGGGATTAGAACCAGCGACCTTTCGGTTACTGGCACACCGCTCTTAACCACTAAGCTACCTGCCGCCATAATAAAGGAAAATATATTTTTAAAAGATATATATATATATGTCTGTGTATATTTATATGTGTATATTTACATTTGAGTCATTTAGCAGACGCTCTTATCCAGAGCGACTTACAGTTAGTGTACACTATGTACACTACCAGTCAAAAGTTTGGACACACCTACTCATTCAAGGGTTTTTCTTTATTTTTTACTATTTTCTACATTGTAGAATAATAGTGAAGACATCAAAACTATGAAATAACACATATGGAATCATGTAGTAACCAAAAAAGTGTTAAACAAATCAAAATATATTTTTTATTTGAGATTCTGTAAAGTAGCCACCCTTTGCCTTGATGGCAGCTTTGCACTCTTGGCATTCTCTCAACCAGCTTCATGAGGTAGTCAACTGGAATTGTCAAGGGGTGCTGAAGGTGGGTGTGGTGCAGGAATCAAGCGCAGGACGCAGAAGCTAAGTCCAAAAGACTTTAGTGAGTTATTCACGTAGTACACGAGAACAATAAGCCCGGAGGCGAAATAACGGCACACACAGGCGTCAAACAAACGGCGCACTAACATGTGCGAAAACCTCTCCAAACACGGAGGGAAGAATACGTAGCTCAGAACACCAAACAGAGGAGCAATCACACACAACACCATACACACACAACGAGAACTAAATAGGACACTAATGAGGACTAACTAGACACAGGTGTACAACATCAAGACAAAACCAAACGAACATGAAACATAGATCGGTGGCAGCTAGTACTCCGGGGACGACGACCGCCGAAACCTGCCCGAACAAGGAGGAGGAGCAGCCTCGGCCGAAACCGTGACAGTACCCCCCCCCTTGACGCGCGGCTCCAGCCGTGCGCCGACCCCGGCCTCGGGGACGACCAGGAGGACGCGGAGCAGGGCGCGCGGGATGGTCCCGGTGGAACTCCGACAGGAGAGATGGGTCTAGGATGTCCCTCCGCGGCACCCAGCACCGCTCCTCCGGGCCGTACCCCTCCCACTCCACGAGATACTGGAGACCCCCCATCCGGCGTCTCGAGTCCAAGATGGACCGAACGGTGTACGCCGGATCCCCCTCGATGTCCAGTGGGGGCGGAGGAGTCTCTCCTATCTCACCTTCCTGGAGTGGACCAGCTACCACCGGCCTGAGAAGAGACACATGGAACGAGGGGTTAATATTCTTGTATTCAACAGGCAGATGTAACCTATAACACACCTCGTTCAATCTTCTCAGGACTTTAAAAGGCCCCACAAACCGCCGACCCAGCTTCCGGCAGGGCAGGCGGAAGGGTAGGTTTCTGGTAGAGAGCCAGACCCGATCTCCGGGTGCGTACACCGGCCCCTCACTGCGGTGGAGATCGGCGCTCGCCTTGTGACAACGGATGGCCCGCTGCAGGTGGACGTGTGCAGCGTTCCACATCTCCTCCGAGCGCCTTATCCAATCATCCACCGCAGGGGCCTCGATCTGGCTCTGCTGCCAAGGTGCCAGAACCGGCTGGTAACCTAATACACATTGGAAGTGGGTTAGGTTGGTAGAGGAGTGGCGGAGAGAGTTCTGGGCCATCTCGGCCCAGGGAATGTACCGAGCCCACTCCTCAGGCCGGTCCTGGCAATACGACCTCAGAAACCTACCCACATCCTGGTTGACTCGTTCTACCTGCCCATTACTCTCCGGGTGGTACCCTGAGGTAAGGCTCACCGAGACCCCAAACGCTCCATGAACGCTCTCCATACACGGGAGGTAAACTGGGGGCCTCGATCAGACACTATATCCTCGGGTACCCCGTAATGCCGGAAGACGTGGGTAAATAGGGCCTCTGCGGTTTGTAGGGCAGTAGGAAGACCCGACATAGGGAGAAGACGACAGGCCTTAGAGAACCGGTCCACAACGACCAGGATGGTGGTATTCCCCTGAGAGAGGGGAAGGTCTGTCACAAAATCCACCGAGAGGTGGGACCATGGTCGTTGTGGAACGGGCAGGGGTTGTAACTTACCCCTGGGCAGGTGTCTGGGCGCCTTACACTGGGCGCACACCGAGCAGGAGGAGACATAAACCCTCACATCCCTGGCTAACGTGGGCCACCAGTATTTAGTGCTAAGACAATGCACTGTCCGGCCAATACCCGGATGTCCAGAGGAGGGTGACGTGTGAGCCCAGTAAATGAGTCGATCCCGAATCTCGAGCGGAACGTACTTCCGACAACCGATAACCCAAAAAGGAGACCGACTCCTGGAAAAACAGACATTTCTCTGCCTTGACATATAGGTCGTGCTCCAACAGCCTCCTCAATACACGACGCACCAGGGCTATATGCTCGGCTCGGGTAGACGAGTACACTAGAATGTCATCAATGTACACGACCACCCCTTGCCCCTGCATATCCCGGAAAATGTCATCTACGAAGGATTGGAAGACTGATGGAGCATTCATCAACCCATATGGCATGACGAGATACTCGAAATGACATGACGTGGTACTAAACGCTGTTTTCCATTCGTCGCCCTCCCTAATGCGCACCAAGTTATACGCGCTCCTGAGATCCAGTTTTGTGAAAAACCACGCTCCATGCAATGACTCCGTCATGGTCGCAATCAGAGGGAGTGGATAACTGTATTTCACAGTAATCTGATTGAGACCACGGTAATCGATGCACGGGCGCAACCCTCCATCTTTTTTCTTCACAAAATAGAAGCTCGAGGAGGCGGGAGAAGTGGAGGGCCGTATGTATCCCTGTCTCAAGGATTCGGCTATGTACGTTTCCATAACTTTTCTCTCCTCTTGAGACAAAGGATACACGTGGCTCCGTGGGAGCGCTGCTCCTGCCTGGAGATCAATCGCACAATCCCCCTGTCTATGAGGAGGCAACTGCGTCGCCCTAGCTTTACTAAACACGAGAGCTAAATCCCCATATTCAGGCGGAATGTGCAGTGCGGGCACTTGGTTTGGACTTTCCACCGAAGTCGCCCCTACGGAAACACCCAGCCAACGCCCCTCACACTGAGCAGACCACCCATTGAGAGCCCTCTGTTGCCACGAAATAGCAGGGTTATGGGTGCTTAACCAGGGAATTCCCAGCACCACCGGGTACGCAGGAGAGTCGATCAGATACAACTGTATAGTCTCTTCATGACCCCCCTGCGCACACATCCTAAGTGGCGCTGTGACTTCCCTAATCAACCCCGACCCCAACAGGTAGGAGAGGGATCCCTAAATCTAAACAAAACTTCTGATCAACAAAATTCCCAGCTGCGCCTGAATCTACTAGCGCCTTATGCTGGGAATGAGGTGCAACCTGTGGAGAAAAAAAAAACTGGTATACAAAAGTGCGCAACAGAGAGCTCTGGGTAAGTGGGGCGTCTACTCACCTGGGAGGGCTCCCCAGTGCGTGGCCTGTTGTCTCCTCCCTCGGGGAACCCTCCCCAGCACCTGGCCGCAGTGTGCCCTCCACGACCGCACTTGGTGCAGGGGACAGGCCCCCTCGGGCTTCTCCTCCTCCTCTCTCTAGCCCCAGCACCCCCGAGCTCCATAGGGCTCGGCTCGGAGGTGCCGGAGGGTGGAATGGACGGACCCCACTCGGGACGTCCACGGGTGGCCAGCAGGGTGTCCAGACGGATGGACATATCGACCAACTGGTCGAAAGTGAAATTGGTATCCCTGCAGGCCAACTCACGTTGAACGTCCTCCCGTAGGCTACATCGAAAATGGTCGATGAGTGCCCGTTCATTCCACCCTGCGTCTGCCGCTAGAGTCCGGAACTCCAGCGCGAACGCCTGTGCGCTCCTCCTCCCCTGTCTCAGGTGGACTAGACGCTCCCCCGCCGCTTTGCCCTCTGGTGGATGGTCGAACACGGCCTTGAAGCGACGGGAGAACTCGGCGTAGGAGATGGTGGTGGCGTCCATCCTCCTCCACTCGGCGTTGGCCCATTCCAACGCCTTGCCCGTGAGACAGGAGATGAGGGCGGAAACGCTCTCGTGTCCCGAGGGCACCGGGTGTACAGTGGCCAGGTAGAGCTCCACCTGCAGGAGGAACCCCTGACACCCGGCAGCTGTTCCGTCATACGCCCTCGGGAGCGAGAGCCGAATCCCACTGGGTTCCGGACCTGGCACTGGTGGACCGGCCGATGGGGGTGGCAGGGTAGGTGGAGGTGTGGGTACCCCTCTGGACTCCCATCGGTGCAGGGTGTTGATGACGTCCTGTAGAGCGGTCCCCAGTTGTCGTATCTGGTCATCCTGGCCGTGGACATGCTCCTCCAACGACTCAGGCGTGATTGTTGCTCCTGCTGATTCCATTATAAATGGTGTGTGATTCTGTCAAGGGGTGCTGAAGGTGGGTGTGGTGCAGGAATCAAGCGCAGGACGCAGAAGCTAAGTCCAAAAGACTTTAGTGAGTTATTCACGTAGTACACGGGAACAATAAGCCCGAAGTCGAAATCACGGCGCACACAGGCGTCAAACAAACGGCGCACTAACATGTGCGAAAACCTCTCCAAACACGGAGGGAAGAATACGTAGCTCAGAACACCAAACAGAGGAGCAATCACACACAACACCAAAACACACAACGAGAACTAAATAGAACACTAATGAGGACTAACTAGACACAGGTGTACAACATCAAGACAAAACCAAACGAACATGAAACATAGATCGGTGGCAGCTAGTACTCCGGGGACGACGACCACCGAAACCTGCCCGAACAAGGAGGAGGAGCAGCCTCGGCCGAAACCGTGACAGGAATGCATTTCAATTAACAGGTGTGCCTTAAGTTAATTTGTGGAATTAATTTCCTTCTTAATACATTTGAGCCAATCAGTTGTGTTGTGACAAGGTAGGGTTGGTATACAGAAGATAGCCCTATTTGGTGAAAGACCAAGTCCATATTATGGCAAGAACAGCTCAAATAAGCAAAGAGAAACGACAGTCCATCATTACTTTAAGACATGAAGGTCAGACAATACGGAACATTTCAAGAACATTGAAAGTTTCTTCAAGTGCAGTCGCAAAAACCATCAAGCGCCATGATGAAACTGGCTCTCATGAGGACCGCCACAGGAATGGAAGACCCAGAGTTAGCTCTGCTGCAGAGGATAAGTTCATTAGAGTTACCAGCCTCAGAAATTGCTGCCCAAATAAAGACTTCACAGATTTCAAGTCACAGACGTATCTCAACATCAACTGTTCAGAGGGGACTGGGTAAATCAGGCCTTCATGGTTGAATTGCTGCAAAGAAACAACTACCAAAGGACACCAATAATAAGAAGAGATCTGCTTGGGCCAAGAAACACGAGCAATGGACATTAGACCGGTGGAAATTGAGATTTTTGGTTCCAACCGCCATGTCTTTGTGCGACGCGATGTGGGTGAACGGATGATCTCCGCGTGTGTAGTTCCTACCGTGAAGCATGGAGGAGGAGGTGTGGTGATGGTGACACTGTCTGTGATTTATTTAGAATTCAAGGCACACTTATCCAGCATGGCTACCACAGCATTCTGCAGTGATACGCCATCCCATCTGGTTTGGGCTTAGTGGGACTATCATTTTGCTTTTCAACAGGACAATGACCCAACACTCCTCCAGGCTGTGTAAGGGCTATTTTACCAAGAAGGAGAGTGATGGAGTGCTGCATCAGATGACCTGGCCTCCACAATCCCTCGACCTCACCCCAATTGAGATAGTTTGGGATGAGTTGAACCGCAGAGTGAAGGAAAAGCAGCCAACAAGTGCTCAGCATATGTGGGAACTCCTTCAAGACTGTTGGAAAAGCATTCCAGATGAAGCTGCTTGAGAGAATGCCAAGTGTGCAAAGTTGTCATCAAGGCAAACGGTGGCTACTTTGAAGAATCTAAAATCTAAAATATTTTGATTAGTTTAACACTATTTTGGTTACTACATGATTCCATATGTGTTATTTCATAGTTTTGATGTCTTCACTATTGTTCTACAATGTAGAAAATAGTAAAAATAAAGAACAACCCTTGAATGAGTAGTTGTGTCCAAACTTTTGACTGGTACTGTATGTTATTGTTAGATGAAGTTATGGGCCAATTTGGCATACACTTAGTGTGTAAAGGTAGCCAAAGAGCATTTTACTGAATTAGTGGTGAATTAGTGAATAGCGACACAGAGCTTAATGTGAGTTTCCTTGAGTAACACTCCCGATCTTGCTCTGATAATGTGTGGTAATGTTCAGAATACATTGTGAAATCTTCGCTCACCATTGTTCCTCCATGCAGATATACTACATCCATAACTAGAGGTTATTAGCATGGAGGAGTTCAGATATACTACATCCATAACTAGAGGTTATTAGCATGGAGGAGTTCAGATATACTACATCCATAACTAGAGGTTATTAGCATGGAGGAGTTCAGATATACTACATCCATAACTAGAGGTTATTAGCATGGAGGAGTTCAGATATACTACATCCATAACTAGAGGTTATTAGCATGGAGGAGTTCAGATATACTACATCCATAACTAGAGGTTATTAGCATGGAGGAGTTCAGATATACTACATCCATATCTATCGGTTATTAGCATGGAGGTGTTTCTGCAGCCAAATTGTGTTGCATAGCAACAAGCAGCAAACACAGAAAGGGTCCTATATTGGAGAGTAAAAGTCGTCTGGCACTCTGCTTAGGATTTCAACAACTAATAACTTATTTCTAGCCTAGAATCATCGATGTTACTACTAATGTGAAAAAATGACAAAATATGACTTGTTGCTCACTTGACCTTCTTAAGACGATTGTCAAATCATGGGCATTACCTTTTAGCTTAAATAAACAATGGATTTCTGCGGTTGTGGTTCTTTAACAATCTGTCTGACTTTGTTGTTCACACAGGAGAGAGACGTGACTATCGTGGATCTTCTGGGGAACCTCAACAACATCATGATGCTGACGAGGCAGAGAAGAGTCTCTCCAGATCAGAACACCTCAAGAAACACCAGCAGAGACCCACAGGGAAGAAATCTCACTGCTGCTCTGACTGTGGGAAGAGTTGCAAATCTTCATCAAAACTTAAAATACACCAGCGAGTACACACAGCAGAGAAACCTCATCAATGTTTTGACTGTGGGAAGAGTTACTCAAGATCAGATTCACTAAAAGTACACCTGAGAACACACACTGGAGAGAAACCTCACTGCTGTGTCGACTGTGGGAAGCGATTCACCTGTTCAGCAGACTTTAAAATACATAGAAGAATTCACACTGGAGAGAAACCTTTCAGCTGCTCTGACTGTGGGAAGAAGTTTACAAAATCATATACATTACAATCACACCAGAGAATTCACACTGGAGAGAAATCTTATGGGTGTGATCAATGTGGGAAGAGTTTTACTCAGCCAAGCAGCCTGAAATCACACCAGAGAATACACACAGGAGAGAAACCTTATAGCTGTACTCAATGTGGGAAGAGTTTTACTCATTCAAGCAGCCTGACTATACACCAGAGAACACACACAGGAGAGAAACCTTATAGCTGTGATCAATGTGGGAAGAGTTTTGTTGAATCTGGAGCTCTGACTATACACCAGAGAACACACACAGGAGAGAAACCTTACCACTGCTCTGACTGTGGAAATAGTTTTGGTAGTTCAAGACATTTAAAATCACACCGGAAAACACACACAGGCGAGAAACCTTATAGCTGTAATCAATGTGACAAGAGTTTTACTCAGTCAAGCAACCTGATAGTACATCAGAGAACACACACAGGAGTGAAACCTTATAGCTGTAATCAATGTGACAAGAGTTTTACTAATTCAAGGTGCCTGATAGTACATCAGAGAACACACACAGGAGTGAAACCTTATAGCTGTGATCAATGTGGGAAGAGTTTTACTACATCTAGCAGTCTGACTATACACCAGAGAACGCACACAGGAGAGAAACCTTACCACTGCTCTGACTGTGGAAAGAGTTTTGGTAGTTCAAGACATTTAAAATCACACCGGAAAACACACACAGGCGAGAAACCTTATAGCTGTAATCAATGTGACAAGAGTTTTACTCAGTCAAGCAACCTGATAGTACATCAGAGAACACACACAGGAGTGAAACCTTATAGCTGTAATCAATGTGACAAGAGTTTTACTAATTCAAGGTGCCTGATAGTACATCAGAGAACACACACAGGAGTGAAACCTTATAGCTGTGATCAATGTGGGAAGAGTTTTACTACATCTAGTAGTCTGACTATACACCAGAGAACACACACAGGAGTGAAACCTTATAGCTGTAATCAATGTGACAAGAGTTTTACTCATTCAAAGAGCCTGACTATACACCAGAGAACACACACAGGAGTGAAACCTTATAGCTGTGATCAATGTGGGAAGAGTTTTGTTACATCTAGCAGTCTGACTATACACCAGAGAACACACACAGGAGTGAAACCTTATAGCTGTAATCAATGTGACAAGAGTTTTACTAATTCAAGGTGCCTGATAGTACACCAGAGAACACACACAGGAGAGAAACCTTACCACTGCTCTGACTGTGGAAAGAGTTTTGGTAGTTCAATACATTTAAAATCACACCGGAAAACACACACAGGCGAGAAACCTTATAGCTGTGAACAATGTGACAAGAGATATACTGATAAAAGATATCTGATCAAACATCAGAAAATACATACATGAAGGAGTTGTTTCATGAAATCAATGAAATAATGTCACAATGTAGAATGTTTTAACATTGTAGTAGGAGTATTTTAATTAATAATGTCACAATGTAGAACTCTAGTCGTTTGCCCCCTGTTCTATTGATTTCTGCGTGATATGGATATCAGGGGGAAAATATCTGTACTTTGCTCCGTTCATCTTTCCCTCCGACTGGTCTGCCAGTCCCTGCCACTGAAAACATCCCCAAAGCATGATGCTGTTGCCACCACCATGCTTCACCGTAGGGATGGTGCCAGGTTTCCTCCAGAGGTGACGCTTGGCATTCAGGCCAAAGAGTTCAATCTTGGATTCATCAGACCAGAGAATCTTGTTTCTCATTGTCTGAGATTCCTTTAGGTGCCTTTTGGCAAACTCCAAGCGGGCTGTCATGTGCCTTTTACTGAGGAGTGGCTTCCGTCTGGCCACTCTACCATAAAGGCCTGATTGGTGGAGTGCTGCAGAGATGGTTGACCTTCTAGAAGGTTCTCCCATCTCCACAGAGGAACTCTGGCGCTCTGTCAGAGTGACCATCGGGTTCTTGGTCACCTCCCTGACCAAGGCCCTTCTCCCCCGATTGCTCAGTTTGGCCAGGCAGCCAACTCTATGAAGAGTCTTGGTGGTTCCAAACTTCTTCCATTTAAGAATGTTGGATGCCACTGTGTTCTTGGGTATCTTCAATGCTGGAGAAATGTTTTGCTACCCTTCCCCAGATCTGTGCCTCGACACAATCCTGTCTCGGAGCTCTACGGACAATTCCTTCGACCTCATGGCTTGATTTTTGCTCTGACATGCACTGTCAACTGTGGGACCTTACATAGGCAGGTGTGTGCCTTTCCAAATCATGTCCAATCAATTGAATTTACCACTGGTGGACTCCAATCAAGTTTTAGAAACATCTCAAATATGATCAATGGAAACAGGATGCACCTGAGCTCAATTTTGAGTCTCATAGCAAAGGGTCTGAATACTCATTTAAATAAGGTATTTCTGTTTTAAATTTTTAATGAATTTGCAAAACAAATCTAAAAACCTTATTTTGCTTTGTCATAATGGGTTATTGTGTGTAGATTAAAGCAACAATGTACAGACCTAGAACATGCATGGCCAACCTTACTGCTAGAGATCTAGCTACTGGGTGGGCAGGTTTCTGTTCCAGCCCCTGATTATTTGGATTAGACACTATTCATTCAACTATTAATTATCTTCTTTTGGAGTTAGATGAATGTCTTAACCCGCCAAACCATTTACATAGGCGTTCTTTGTATGATATGAAATAAAGTGTTGATTCTTTGAATGAGGTATAGTGTCTTTTTTTGGTCCTTGAACATTCCCTGTTTGTCTGTTTTATTTGGTTGTTACTCGCTCTAATTTTGACTGATGATATTGATGTTCAGCTGCAGATGATGTCTGATCATTGGTGTAACAATCCCTGTATGGCTGACCCAGGATGAAACCCCTTTCCACAACAGCACTTCATACCCAAAAAGCAGCAGCCATTATCCTACCAAAACCCTGATCTTGGTTGGGCAGGACAACAGTAGTGTAGGTCTCAGGGTGGGTGACATCACCACAAGATGGCTACTAGGGCTTTCTCACGTTGTCTTTCCTTGATTCGCATCCTGTTTCCTCACCTGTATTGGATCAACTGTATTGGAGGAGAAGGTTCAAGGTCCCTCCCCTCTGAACTTCTTCTCCAATGGGTTTTAGAAGGAATCGAGGAGAGGAATCGAGGAAGAATGATTTGAGAAAGAGCCTAGAACTCACCTGTCAACTAGCTTTCCACAATGAGAGCAGTGGTATGTCTTCTCCTCCTGTGTGAGAGCAGTGGTATGTCTTCTCCTCCTGTGTGAGAGCAGTGGTATGTCTTCTCCTCCTGTGTGAGAGCAGTGGTATGTCTTCTCCTCCTGTGTATTAGTATGTTGGTAGGGATTGTCTTGTGTGTGTGTCCTCTCATGCTCTTTCAGGGTCCCTGACTGGGTACATCGTGTAGTGTAGCCTTTATGTCTACTAAACCACTGGCCGTGTTGGAGAGCATCAAATCCATGCTGCATTGTGGGTAAATGGTGACTGGCTGACTGATTTATGAATAATAATGAGTAGTTATTTATGATGCCAGGTGATTTAATATACTAAATACCCAATACTAAACCAATCAGGTGATTTAATGTGCTAAATACCCAACACTAAACCATTCAGGTGATGTAATGTACTAAATACCAATACTAAACCAATCAGTTGATTTAATGTACTAAATACCCAATACTAAACCAATCAGGTGATTTAAGATACTAAATACCCAATACTAAACCAATCAGGGGATTTAAGATACTAAATACCCAATACTAAACCAACCAGGTGATTTAATATACTAAATACCCAATACTAAACCAATCAGGTGATTTAATATACTAAATACCCAATACTAAACCAATCAGGTGATTTAATATACTAAATACCCAATACTAAACCAATCAGGTGATTTAATATACTAAATACCCAATACTAAACCAATCAGGGGATTTAAGATACTAAATACCCAATACTAAACCAATCAGGGGATTTAAGATACTAAATACCCAATACTAAACCAATCAGGTGATTTAATATACTAAATACCCAATACTAAACCAATCAGGTGATTTAATATACTAAATACCCAATACTAAACCAATCAGGGGATTTAAGATACTAAATACCCAATACTAAACCAATCAGGGAATTTAAGATACTAAATACCCAATACTAAACCAATCAGGTGATTTAATATACTAAAAACCCAATACTAAACCAATCAGGTGATTTAATATACTAAATACCCAATACTAAACCAATCAGGTGATTTAATATACTAAATACCCAATACTAAACCAATTTGGTGATTTAATGTACTAAATACCCAATACTAAACCAATCAGGTGATTTAATATACTAAATACCCAATACTAAACCAATCAGGTGATTTAATATACTAAATACCCAATACTAAACCAATCAGGTGATTTGTAGATCAACCAGATCTTGACTACAACTAAGTTACTAAGTCTTTAAAACGCCACTGTGTTGTTACATTGGTGAGTAAAAACTCATGCTTCCTTTTTAACTTTTTGTCTAAAAATAAAATCTACATTTTACTCAACTTCGTTACCCACTCCAGTCAGCAGATGGCGATGTGGGACTTTAAGGCTATGCTGCTAGTGTGACGTATAATCTAGTGGACGGGACGCTTCTTTCAACAGTAGCAACAGTTAGTCAGACACCTCGGTAGCTTGCTAGACAAAATAGCCCAACCAATAAAGGTCTTTAGACGCTTTCGTGTATATTAGCCGCTGTGTTTTAAACCCACTTCTGTCGTCTAGTTAGTTATCCCATTTAATTTCATATTTACGGTGTTGTTGTTATTGGTCAGCTAGCTGGCTGGTTAAGTTAGCACTAGCCTAGCTAGCTAACATCCCCGACCATGAGCTCACTAAGCTACTCTCCTCCTGCTAAAGAAGAGGAGGTCTGCTGGACGGAGAAAGAAGCTCTAGTGAAAGAGGAGGAGGAGGAGGAAGAGGAGGATGTTACAATACAAAAACAAGTAGAGGGTGAAGCTGTTACCGTGAAAGAAGAAGAGAAAGACGTTACAGTGAAAGAAGAGGAAGACGCGTTCAGAGTGAAAGAGGAGGAGGATGTTACAGTGAAAGAAGAGGAAGACGCGTTCAGAGTGAAAGAGGAGGAGGATGTTACAGTGAAAGAAGAGGAGGAAGAGATAGAGGAGGATGCCGTTTTTGGAGTGAAGAAGGAGGGAGAGATAACTGTCACGTTGAAAGATGAAGATGAAGAGGAGGAGATAGGAGATCTGATTAACACCAGTAAGTACCGTCTTAAATGTGTTTTTCACTTTGGATATTTGGAGTTCGCTTGTCAATTCAATGGAGAGAGATGCTATGCTATTAGCATCATGTTATGAATTTGCAAAGCAATCTCCTATAGTGTTTTTTCTCAAAGTTGTCAGTATGTCACGTGTCCTACTTCAAATCAAATCAAATCAAATGTTATTGGTCACATGCGCCGAATACAACAGATGCAGACATTACAGTGAAATGCTTACTTACAGCCCTTAACCAACAGTCCATTTATTTTAAACAAAAAAGTAAGAATAAAACAACATCAAAAAAGTGTTGAGAAAAAAAGAGCAGAAGTAAAATAAAGTGACAGTAGGGAGGCTATATATACAATAAAATAAAGTGACAGTAGGGAGGCTATATATACAGGGGGGTACCGTTGCATAGTCAATGTGCGGGGGCACCGGCTAGTTGAGGTAGTTGAGGTAATATGTACATGTGGGTACAGTTAAAGTGACTATGCATGAATACTTAACAGAGTAGCAGCAGCGTAAAAAGGATGGGGTGGGGGGGCAGTGCAAATAGTCCGGGTAGCCATGATTAGCTGTTCAGGAGTCTTATGGCTTGGGGGTAGAAGCTGTTGAGAAGTCTTTTGGACCTAGACTTGGCACTCCGGTACCGCTTGCCGTGCGGTAGCAGAGAGAACAGTCTATGACTAGGGTGACTGGAGTCTTTGACAATTTTGAGGGCCTTCCTCTGACACCGCCTGGTATAGAGGTCCTGGATGGCAGGGAGCTTTGCCCCAGTGATGTACTGGGCCGTACGCACTACCCTCTGTAGTGCCTTGCGGTCAGAGGCCAAGCAGTTGCCATACCAGGCGGTGATGCAACCAGTCAGGATGCTCTCGATGGTGCAGCTGTAGAATTTTTTGAGGATCTGAGGACCCATGCCAAATCTTTTTAGTCTCCTGAGGGGGAATAGGCTTTGTCGTGCCCTCTTCACGACTGTCTTGGTGTGTTTGGACCATGATAGTTCGTTGGTGATGTGGACACCAATGAACTTGAAGCTCTCAACCTGTTCCACTACAGCCCCGTCGATGAGAATGGGGGCGTGCTCAGTCCTCTTTTTTTCCTGTAGTCCACAATCATCTCCTTTGTCTTGGTCACGTTGAAGGAGAGGTTGTTGTCCTGGCACCACACGGCCAGATCTCTGACCTCCTCCCTATAGGCTGTCTCATCGTTGTCGGTGATCAGGCCTACCACTGTTGTGTCGTCGGCAAACTTAATGATGGTGTTGGAGTCGTGCCTGGCCATGCAGTCATGGGTGAACAGAGAGTACAGGAGGGGACTGAGCATGCACCCCTGAGGGGCCCCCGTGTTGAGGATCAGTGTGGCAGATGTGTTGTTACCTACCCTTACCACCTGGGGGCGGCCCGTCAGGAAGTCCAGGATCCAGTTGCAGAGGGAGGTGTTTAGTCCCAGGATCCTTAGCTTAGTGATGAGCTTTGAGGGCACTATGGTGTTGAATGCTGAGCTGTAGTCAATGAATAGCCTTCTCACGTAGGTGTTCCTCTTGTCCAGGTGGGAAAGGGCAGTGTGGAGTGCGATAGAGATTGCATCATCTGTGGATCTGTTGGGGCGGTATGCAAATTGGAGTGGGTCTAGGGTTTCTGGGATTATGCTGTTGATGTGAGCCATGACCAGTCTTTCAAAGCACTTCATGGCTACAGACGTCAGTGCTACGGGTCGGTAGTCATTTAGGCAGGTTATCTTAGAGTTCTTGGGCACGGGGACTATGGTGGTCTGCTTGAAACATGTTGGTATTACAGACTCAGTCAGGGACATGTTGAAAATGTCAGTGAAGACACTTGCCAGTTGGTCAGCACATGCTCGGAGTACACGTCCTGGTAATCCGTCTGGCCCTGCGGCCTTGTGAATGTTGACCTGCTTAAAAGTCTTACTCACATCGGCTACGGAGAGCGTAATCACATAGTCGTCCGGAACACCTGGTGCTCTCATGCATGTTTCAGTGTTGCTTGCCTCGAAGCGAGCATAGAAGTGGTTTAGCTCGTCTAGTAGGCTTGTGTCACTGGGCAGCTCGCGGCTGTGCTTCCCTTTGTAGTCTGTAATAGTTTTCAAGCCCTGCCACATCCGACGAGCGTCAGAGCCAGTCAGTGCTACGGAGGTCATAGCGGGATTTCTTATTAGCGTCCGGGTTAGAGTCCCGTTCCTTGAAAGCGGCAGCTCTACCCTTTAGCTCAGTGCGGATGTTTCCTGTAATCCATGGCTTCTGGTTGGGGTATGTACGTACGGTCACTGTGGGGACGACATCATCGATGCACTTATTGATGAAGCCAGTGACTGATGTGGTGCAATCAGTGCAATCAGTGAACTCATTCAGTGCAATCTTAATGCCAGCATTGGTTTGTGGTGGTAAATAGACAGCTATGAAAAATATAGATGAAAACTATCTTGGTAAATAGTCACGTGTCCTACTTATCAGTACACTCAGAACAACTTAAGCATTACGAAACTTCTATTCGATCAAGTAAACATCACGTAGCACGTAAGCCATTCATTTTGTTGACCAACTTGGACCAGCTCATTGACCTCCATACAAAAACTCCACCTGCTGGAAGGAGAGATATTCCCGTGAGTTGGTTCTCTCTCTTCCTCTAGGGCTACACTAGCTTGTGCTAGCTAGCTAGTAATCTCGTTCCCAGACACTTCCACGCAGTGTGGGGACGAGGTTAGCCAGCTAGCTACATTCCCTCGGCGTAAAGCAGCGCTCGGCAGGCCGGGGCTAAGGACACAGTGTACCGATGCAAAATCGGCAGTGTATCAAATACTTGTTCTCAAACATATACTCATTAAAATACAAAAACACAGTCATGGGAAGATATATTGAGACCTAGGTGTCTTTTACACATGTATATACAGTGGGGAGAACAAGTATTTGCTACACTGCCGATTTTGCAGGTTTTCCTACTTACAAAGCATGTAGAGGTCTGTCATTTTTATCATAGGTACACTTCAACTGTGAGAGACGGAATCTAAAACAAAAATCCAGAAAATCACATTGTATGATTTTTAAGTAATTCATTTGCATTTTATTGCATGACATAGGTATTTGATACATCAGAAAAGCAGAACTTAATATTTGGTACAGAAACCTTTGTTTGCAATTACAGAGATCATACGTTTCCTGGTTGACCAGATTTGCACACACTGCAGCAGGGATTTTGGCCCACTCCTCCATACAGACCTTCTCCAGATCCTTCAGGTTTCGGGGCTGTCGCTGAGCAATACGGACTTTCAGCTCCATCCAAAGATTTTCTATTAGGTTCAGGTCTGGAGACTGGCTAGGCCACTCCAGGACCTTGAGATGCTTCTTACGGAGCCACTCCTTAGTTGCCCTGGCTGTGTGTTTCGGGTCTTTGGACTGATCCATTGTGGAGGCCTGTCTGAGTGGACTGATCCATTGTGGAGGCCTGTCTGAGTGGACTGATCCATTGTGGAGGCCTGTCTGAGTGGACTGATCCATTGTAGAGGCCTGTCTGAGTGGACTGATCCATTGTGGAGGCCTGTCTGAGTGGACTGATCCATTGTGGAGGTCATGGGGGTGGCACAGTGCATCACTCTAAGACATTGTATATGGTTAGAACAATGGTGCAAAACTAATAAAAACTAATAATATTTCATAACAAATGTGCTTTCTCCCTCGTTGGATAGCAGTCGCTGTCCACGGTTCTGAAACAGTCTTCAGTGCGACGTTGAACAGGCGCCTTTCCCTAGACCATGTTGCATGTGCATAATAGGGCATCCAATGGTGGAAAACCAACGTTTTGGAAATACATAACGCCATCTAACCAAAATATCATAGAACGTTATCTATATGCAGTTATCTTAGCCAGCCAGCTAACTTTAGCTATTTAGCCAACTAGCTATGTTATCTATATGCAGTTATCTTAGCCAGCCAGCTAACGTTAGCTATTTAGCCAACTAGCTATGTTATCTATATGCAGTTATCTTAGCCAGCCAGCTAACGTTAGCTATTTAGCCAACTAGCTATGTTATCTATATGCAGTTATCTTAGCCAGCCAGCTAACTTTAGCTATTTAGCCAACTAGCTATGTTATCTATATGCAGTTATCTTAGCCAGCCAGCTAACGTTAGCTATTTAGCCAACTAGCTATGTTATCTATATGCAGTTATCTTAGCCAGCCAGCTAACGTTAGCTATTTAGCCAACTACCTATGGTCTATATCAAATCATGTTATCTATATGCAGTTATCTTAGCCAGCCAGCTAACGTTAGCTATTTAGCCAACTAGCTATGGTCCATATCAAATCATGTTATCTATATGCAGTTATCTTAGCCAGCCAGCTAATGTTAGCTATTTAGCCAACTAGCTATGGTCTACGAGCTGGAGCCCAACTTCCGGAGACCCAGTTAGAACCCAACTAACAAAACCCAACTGAAACATAACTGCAGATCAAAAGAGCAGAGACATACAGAATGATGGCAGGGGAAAATCCCCAACATCCAAAATAGATAGATTCCAGATGTCAGTCAGCTAGCGCGCTAGCAGTAAAGCCAAAAGTGGGAAAAAGTTACAAAAACTCCCGTAGTCTACTTCCCAGAGAACATGCTGAGAAGTAGTGATGAGGGGGAAACGAAGCTTCCTGTAGCATTGACACTTTCCAGCCAAATGTGTCAAAAATAGGTTCATTACTCAAGGCTTTGAGCAACACAGAATTTAGAACAGCCACATTTTTATAGACGACATCCCACACGCCCTACTGACTGTGCAGCGTCGCCTTTATGTCTTCTACTAAACCACTGGCCGTGTTGGAGAGCATCAAATCCATGCTGCATTGTGGGTAAATGTTGACTGATTTATAAATAATATAATGAGTAGTTATTTATGATGCAAGGTGATTTGTAGATCAGTCAATCGGCAGTCGCCTGCATTTTGTCGGCTGCATTGTCGAACAAGCCTATTACTAAACCAATCAGGTGGTTGTTTGACGAAATGAAGCTTCAGACGTCATTGATCACGTGCTGCTGATAAAGTGATACAGGAATCGGCACACTGCTTTGAAGTATACTGCTTAGGGATTTCAACGCATTCCTTGTAGCTCCGGTATCAAACCTAAGATCCCTACTGAAAAGTTAATAAAACAAAAAGGAACAAGCAGGTCTGATTTTCTCTTTTCTTTTGAGCCCATGGCAAGAAGGTACCAGAGCCGAACCGTGTTAACGGGTTCCCACTAGATAACACAACCACACAGTGCATGAAAAACATGAGACGTGGCTAACGTTAGCCAGCTTGAGCTAGCTTCCGAGCTAGCATACAAACTCGGTAGCACAGAGTAGATCCCCCATATGACGTTGAGAAATAGTGCATTGTGGGTAGTTTAGAAGATATCCCGAAATAAGTTAATAAATATGTAATAAAGCAAAAACATAACTGTTTGAACTTAATAGGTAACCAGATCGTGACTACAACTAAGTTCTTAAGTCTTTAACTACACTGTGTTGTTACATTGGTGAGTAAAAACACATGCTTCCTACCCTTCAACTTTTTGTCTGAAAATAAAATCTAAATTTTACTCAACTTCGTTTCCCACTCCAGTCAGCAGATGGCGATGTGGGACTTTAAGGCTATGCTGCTAGTGTGACGTATAATCTAGTGGACGGGACGCTTCTTTCAACAGCAGCAACAGTTAGTCAGACACCTCGGTAGCTTGCAGTTAGTCAGACACCTCGGAGAAAGAAGTTCTAGTGGAAGAGGAGGAGGAAGAGGAGGATGTTACAATACAAAAACAAGTAGAGGGTGATGCTGTTACCGTGAAAGAAGAAGAGAAAGACGTTACAGTGAAAGAAGAGGAAGACGCGTTCAGAGTGAAAGAGGAGGAGGATGTTACAGTGAAAGAAGAGGAAGACGCGTTCAGAGTGAAAGAGGAGGAGGATGTTACAGTGAAAGAAGAGGAAGACGCGTTCAGAGTAAAAGAGGAGGAGGATGTTACAGTGAAAGAAGAGGGGGCTCCCGTTTTTGGAGTGAAAGAGGAGGAGGAGGAGATGACTGTCACATCGAAAAAGGAGGAGGAAGAAGAGGAGGAAACTGGATATCTGGTTCCGGTTTCCCAAAGGCATCTTAAGGCATCCAATGGTTCTAATGATCAACTTAGCAGTAAGATGCTTTTGAGAAACCGGGCCCTGATTAACACTAGTAAGTACTGTCTTAAAAACAGAGGCACAAACTCTGCAGTTGTTGAACTGATGTGTGGTGTTAAAGGGGGAATCTGCAGTTGCTACATCCATATTTGGACTTTTATATTATTTATATATATCCATTGATTCTTGAAGAATATAACACATGCCTCATTGAGCTTAGTTCATCTGTCGTACCCCATCAGATCCCAAAATAAGCTTTTTCTACTCCAATGTTTAGAAACAATGTAAATGTAAACCAACACTGTATCGCCTCAACATGGTTAAAACTATAATATTGATATCATGGATGGTCCGACCTTGCATCCATAGGTCTGTCTATGATTTTGAGAGTAGTTACATTTCTCCAGTCCCATCCTCATCTTATTACCAAAACAGTGGTGGAATGACAGCTTTGTTATTGTTTGAACTGCAGATTGGTTGATTGATTGAGGTGTGGCTTTTTTTAAAGGGGCAACCTAGGTTTTAAACAGCAGCAAAATTGGGGGCTGGAGAAATGTAACCACTCTCAAATTCATAGAGAAAGTTATTGTAGCAACCTTAACCCAAAACCTAGCGACCTCATCAAGAAGTTCAGACATCTTGGTATAACAGTTATAAGGTGTTGGCTTGACAGTCTCTGGACCCAGGTTTGAGTCCAGCTCAGGGCTACCCCCTGAATTCACTACACGATGAATACAAGGACTGGCCATCCATGAGGTCAAAATCATAGTTTGAACCTGTTTTTGAAGATATACAGTGTTTGTTTACAACCAGTGGCATTATACAGTGGGGAAAAAAAGTATTTAGTCAGCCACCAATTGTGCAAGTTCTCCCACTTAAAAAGATGAGAGAGGCCTGTAATTTTCATCATAGGTTCACGTCAACTATGACTGACAAAATGAGAGAAAAAAAATCCAGAAAATTACATTGTAGGATTTTTTATGAATTTATTAGCAAATTATGGTGGAAAACAAGTATTTGGTCAATAACAAAAGTTTCTCAATACTTTGTTATATACCCTTTGTTGGCAATGACACAGGTCAAACGTTTTCTGTAAGTCTTCACAAGGTTTTCACACACTGTTGCTGGTATTTTGGCCCATTCCTCCATGCAGATCTCCTCTAGAGCAGTGATGTTTTGGGGCTGTCGCTAGGCAACACAGACTTTCAACTCCCTCCAAAGATTTTCTATGGGATTGAGATCTGGAGACTGGCTAGGCCACTCCAGGACCTTGAAATGCTTCTTACGAAGCCACTCCTTCGTTGCCCGGGCGGTGTGTTTGGGATCATTGTCATGCTGAAAGACCCAGCCACGTTTCATCTTCAATGCCCTTGCTGATGGAAGGAGGTTTTCACTCAAAATCTCACGATACATGGCCCCATTCATTCTTTCCTTTACACGGATCAGTCGTCCTGGTCCCTTTGCAGACAAACAGCCCCAAAGCATGATGTTTCCACCCCCATGCTTCACAGTAGGTATGGTGATCTTTGGATGCAACTCAGCATTCTTTGTCCTCCAAACACGACGAGTTGAGTTTTTACCAAAAAGTTATATTTTGGTTTCATCTGACCATATGACATTCTCCCAATCCTCTTCTGGATCATCCAAATGCACTCTAGCAATCTTCAGACGGGCCTGGACATGTACTGGCTTAAGCAGGGGGACACATCTGGCACTGCAGGATTTGAGTCCCTGGCGGCGTAGTGTGTTACTGATGGTAGGCTTTGTTACTTTGGTCCCAGCTCTCTGCAGGTCATTCACTAGGTCCCCCCGTGTGGTTCTGGGATTTTTGCTCACCGTTCTTGTGATCATTTTGACCCCACGGGGTGAGATCTTGCGTGGAGCCCCAGATCGAGGGAGATTATCAGTGGTCTTGTATGTCTTCCATTTCCTAATAATTGCTCCCACAGTTGATTTCTTCAAACCAAGCTGCTTACCTATTGCAGATTCAGTCTTCCCAGCCTGGTGCAGGTCTACAATTTTGTTTCTGGTGTCCTTTGACAGCTCTTTGGTCTTGGCCATAGTGGAGTTTGGAGTGTGACTGTTTGAGGTTGTGGACAGGTGTCTTTTATACTGATAACAAGTTCAAACAGGTGCCATTAATACAGATAACGAGTGGAGGACAGAGGAGCCTCTTAAAGAAGAAGTTACAGGTCTGTGAGAGCCAGAATTCTTGCTTGTTTGTAGGTGACCAAATACTTATTTTCCACCATAATTTGCAAATAAATTCATAAAAAATCCTACAATGTGATTTTATGGAATTTTTTTCCTCAATTAGTCTGTCATAGTTGACGTGTACCTATGATGAAAAGTACAGGCCTCTCGCATCTTTTTAAGTGGGAGAACCTGCACAATTGGTGGCTGACTAAATACTTTTTTACCCCACTGTACAAGCTTATGTTTTGGTTTTTGATGGGGAAATACATTTGAGGCATTTATAAGTTATATTCTTCAAGAATCAATGGCTATACAGTATATGGGTCTTTCTATAACTGCCAGTGAGGGTTTCCTTGCATTTATGGCAGTGTAGTTCCCTTAAGGGTCAGTCAACTTTGGTAAAACATACTATGGGGAGTCACACTCTCGCGACTTCGAGGCTATATACAGGGGGTACCGGTACCGAGGTAATGTGCTGGGGTACAGGTTAGTCCAGGTTATAATGAGGCTATATACAGGGGGTACCGGTACCGAGGTAATGGGCTGGGGTACAGGTTAGTCCAGGTAATAATGAGGCTATATATAGGGGGTACCGGTACCGAGGTAATGGGCTGGGGTACAGGTTAGTCCAGGTAATAATGAGGCTATATACAGGGGGTACCGGTACTGAGGTAATGGGCTGGGGTACAGGTTAGTTCAGGTAATTTGTACATGTCGGTAGGGGTAAAGTGACTGTGCTTAGATGATAAACAGCGAGTAGCAGCAGTGTAAAAACAAAGGAGGGAGGGGATTAATTGTTCAGCAGTCTTATGAATTGGGGGTAGAAGCTGTTAAGGAGCCTTTTGGTCCTAGACTTGGCGCTCCGGTACCGCTTGCTGTGCGGTAGCAGAGAGAACAGTCTATGACTTGGGTGACTGGAGTCTTTGACCATTTTCCTCTGACATGCCTAGTATCTAGGTCCTGGATGGCAGAAAGCTTGACCCCAGTGATGTAAAAAAACAAACAAAATATAACTATTGTAAAATAGATTGTGTCCGTAAAATGTATATAGAATGTATAAGTTGGAAATAGAAGCCTAAGTGTTGTTGTTCATTACTTTGCTGCAATTAGGGGAGAGGTGGTAGGGTTAGTGGAAAATAATACATTTACATTTTAGTCATTTAGCAGACGCTCTTATCCAGAGCGACTTACAGGAGCAATTAGGGTTAAGTGCCTTGCTTAAGGGCACATCGACAGATTTTTCACCTAGTCGGCTCGGGGATTAGAACCAGCGACCTTTCGGTTACTTGGCACACCGCTCTTAACCACTAAGCTACCTGCCGCCATAATAAAGGAAAATATATTTTTAAAAGATACAGTGGGGAGAACAAGTATTTGATACACTGCCGATTTTGCAGGTTTTCCTACTTACAAAGCATGTAGAGGTCTGTAATTTTTATCATAGGTACACTTCAACTGTGAGAGACAGAATGTAAAACAAAAATCCAGAAAATCACTTTGTATGATTTTTAAGTAATTAATTTGCATTTTATTGCATGACATAATTATTTGAAACATCAGAAAAGCAGAACTTAATATTTGGTACAGAAACCTTTGTTTGCAATTACAGAGATCATACGTTTCCTTTAGGTCTTGACCAGGTTTGCACACACTGCAGCAGGGATTTTGGCACACTCCTCCATACAGACCTTCTCCAGATCCTTCAGGTTTCGGGGCTGTCGCTGGGCAATACGGACTTTCAGCTCCCTCCAAAGATTTTCTATTGGGTTCAGGTCTGGAGACTGGCTAGGCCACTCCAGGACCTTGAGATGCTTCTTACGGAGCCACTCCTTAGTTGCCCTGGCTGTGTGTTTCGGGTCGTTGTTATGCTGGAAGACCCAGCCACGACCCATCTTCAATGCTCTTACTGAGGGAAGGAGGTTGTTGGCCAAGATCTCGCGATACATGGCCCCATCCATCCTCCCCTCAATACGGTGCAGTCGTCCTGTCCCCTTTTCAGAAAAGCATCTCCAAAGAATGATGTTTCCACCTCCATGCTTCACAGTTGGGATGGTGTTCTTGGGGTTGTACTCATCCTTCTTCTTCCTCCAAACACGGTGACCAAAAAGCTATATTTTTGTCTCATCAGACCACATGACCTTCTCCCATTCCTCCTCTGGATCATCCAGATGGTCATTGGCAAACTTCAGACGGGCCTGGACATGCGCTGGCTTGAGCAGGGGGACCTTGCGTGCGCTGCAGGATTTTAATTCATGACGGCGTAGTGTGTTACTAATGGTTTTCTTTGAGACTGTGGTCCCAGCTCTCTTCAGGTCATTGACCAGGTCCTGTCGTGTAGTTCTGGGCTGATCTCTCACCTTCCTCATGATCATTGATGCCCCACGAGATGAGATCTTGCATGGAGCCCCAGACCGAGGGTGATTTACCGTCATCTTGAACTTCTTCCATTTTCTAATAATTGTGCCAACAGTTGTTGCCTTCTCACCAAGCTGCTTGCCTATTGTCCTGTAGCCCATCCCAGCCTTGTGCAGGTCTACAATTTTATCCCTGATGTCCTTACACAGCTCTCTGGTCTTGGCCATTGTGGAGAGGTTGGAGTCTGTTTGATTGAGTGTGTGGACAGGTGTCTTTTATACAGGTAACGAGTTCAAACAGGTGCAGTTAATACAGGTAATGAGTGGAGAACAGGAGGGCCTCTTAAAGAAAAACTAACAGGTCTGTGAGAGCCGGAATTCTTACTGGTTGGTAGGTGATCAAATACTTATGGCATGCAATAAAATGCAAATTAATTACTTAAAAATCATACAATGTGATTTTTGTTTTAGATTCCGTCTCTCACAGTTGAAGTGTACCTATGATAAAAATGACAGACCTGTACATGCTTTGTAAGTAGGAAAACCTGCAAAATCGGCATTGTATCAAATACTTGTTCTCCCCACTGTATATATATATATATATATATATATTTTACATTTACATTTGAGTCATTGAGTCACTTATCCAGAGCAACTTACAGTTAGTACACTACCAGTCAAAAGTTTGGACACACCTACTCATTCAAGGGTTTTTCTTTATTTTTTACTATTTTCTACATTGTAGAATAATAGTGAAGACATCAAAACTATGAAATAACACATATGGAATCATGTAGTAACAAAAAAAGTGTTAAACAAAGAGATTCTGTAAAGTAGCCACCCTTTGCCTTGATGGCAGCTTTGCACTCTTGGCATTCTCTCAACCAGCTTCATGAGGTAGTCACCTGGAATGCATTTCAATTAACAGGTGTGCCTTAAGTTAATTTGTGGAATTTATTTCCTTCTTAATGCATTTGAGCCAATCAGTTGTGTTGTGACAAGGTAGGGTTGGTATACAGAAGATAGCCCTATTTGGTGAAAGACCAAGTCCATATTATGGCAAGAACAGCTCAAATAAGCAAAGAGAAACGACAGTCCATCATTACTTTAAGACATGAAGGTCAGACAATACGGAACATTTCAAGAACTTTGAAAGTTTCTTCAAGTGCAGTCGCAAAAACCATCAAGTGCTATGATGAAACTGGCTCTCATGAGGACCGCCACAGGAATGGAAGACCCAGAGTTAGCTCTGCTGCAGAGGATAAGTTCATTAGAGTTACCAGCCTCAGAAATTGCAGCCCAAATAAATCAATCAATTTCAATCAATCAATTTTATTTTATATAGCCCTTCTTACATCAGCTAATATCTCGAAGTGCTGTACAGAAACCCAGCCTAAAACCCCAAACAGCTAGTAATGCAGGTGTAGAAGCACTTCACAGATTTATAGTCTTTATTTCTTTATAGAAATAAAGACTTCACAGATTTCAAGTCACAGACATATCTCAACATCAACTGTTCAGAGGGGACTGGGTAAATCAGGCCTTCATGGTTGAATTGCTACAAAGAAACCACTACTGAAGGACACCAATAAGAAGAAGAGATCTGCTAGGGCCAAGAAACACGAGCAATGGACATTAGACCGGTGGAAATTGAGATATTTGGTTCCAACCGCCGTGTCTTTATGCGACGCGATGTGGGTGAACGGATGATCTCCGCGTGTGTAGTTCCCACCGTGAAGCATGGAGGAGGAGGTGTGGTGATGTGGGGGTGCTTTGATGGTGACACTGTCTGTGATTCATTTAGAATTCAAGGCACACATAACCAGCATGGCTACCACAGTATTCTGCAGTGATACGCCATCCCATCTGGTTTGGGCTTAGTGGGACTATCATTTTGCTTTTCAACAGGACAATGACCCAACACACCTCCAGGCTGTGTAAGGGCTATTTTACCAAGAAGGAGAGTGATGGAGTGCTGCATCAGATGACCTGGCCTCCACAATCCCCCGACCTCAACCCAATTGAGATGGTTTGGGATGAGTTGAACCGCAGAGTGAAGGAAAAGCAGCCAACAAGTGCTCAGCATATGTGGGAACTCATTCAAGACTGTTGGAAAAGCATTCCAGATGAAGCTGCTTGAGAGAATGCCAAGAGTGCAAAGTTGTCTTCAAGGCAAACGGTGGCTACTTTGAAGAATCTAAAATCAAAAATATTTTGATTAGTTTAACACTATTTTGGTTACTACATGATTCCATATGTGTTATTTCATAGTTTTCATGTCTTCACTATTGTTCTACAATGTAGAAAATAGTAAAAATAAAGATCAACCCTTGAATGAGTAGTTGTGTCCAAACTTTTGACTGGTACTGTATGTTATTGTTAGATGAAGTTATGGGCCAATTTGGCATACACTTAGTGTGTAAAGGTAGCCAAAGAGCATTTTACGACACAGAGCTTAATGTGAGTTTCCTTGAGTAGCTCCCGATCTTGCTCTGATAATGTGTGGTAATATTCAGAATACATTGTGAAATCTTCGCTCACCATTGTTCCTCCATGCAGATATACTACATCCATAACTAGAGGTTATTAGCATGGAGGAGTTCAGATATACTACATCCATAACTAGAGGTTATTAGCATGGAGGAGTTCAGATATACTACATCCATAACTAGAGGTTATTAGCATGGAGGAGTTCAGATATACTACATCCATAACTAGAGGTTATTAGCATGGAGGAGTTCAGATATACAGTGATCCCTCGCCACTTCGCGGTTCACTTATCGCGGATTCGCTATTTCGCGGATTTTCATAATGCATTTTTTTTTTTTTGGTGCATTGTGCTCTGCATTCTGATTCGCTAAAAACTCACTCCCGCTTCTTGTATCAAAACATGCTACGAATTGTGCTATCATTTTGTCGTCTCGTGCAGTTATGTGTACGTACATAAAACAGCTTGGCAAATTTACATTAAGTTGGCCAAATTATCTTGTAATTTCGAACATCTCCTAAACCCATAATGTCGATGAAACGGCCTGGACCGACAAAAGCACCTGCAGAGCTGGCAGAAATGACAAAGCCACAAAGCGACGATGAAAGAGAAGAGGGAGAAGAGGACACGAGAGATGAGGAGGAAGGACTAACGCTTGGTCGCTTAGCAACCATGGTGCGAATGGCCACTGAACTTAAGCGAGTAGCTGAGGAATGGGACCCTTTGATTAGCCGTTCATTACAGTTCTCCAACGTAATCGATGGTGGCATGTCGGTGTACAAGGATCTTTTTGCAAAGAAGAAAAAAGAGCGACAACAGCTGCCTATCACTATGTTCTTCTCCCGAACAAACACACCTGCACCGCGGGCTTCAGAAGAAGAGAACACTGCAGAGCGCAGTCAGGATGCAGCGGCCCAGTCTGAAGAGCAGTGAAACGGCCTACACGTGAGTCACTGTATTTGTATACATGTAATAGTTGCTAATTGTAAAAAAAAAAAGTTTTCTATTTCGCGGATTTCACTTATCGCGGGTCATTTTCGGAACGTAACCCCCGCGATAAACGAGGGATTACTGTACTACATCCATAACTAGAGGTTATTAGCATGGAGGAGTTCAGATATACTACATCCATAACTAGAGGTTATTAGCATGGAGGAGTTCAGATACACTACATCCATAACTAGAGGTTATTAGCATGGAGGAGTTCAGATATACTACATCCATAACTAGCGGTTATTAGCATGGAGGAGTTCAGATATACTACATCCATAACTAGAGGTTATTAGCATGGAGGAGTTCAGATACACTACATCCATAACTAGAGGTTATTAGCATGGAGGAGTTCAGATATACTACATCCATAACTAGCGGTTATTAGCATGGAGGAGTTCAGATATACTACATCCATAACTAGAGGTTATTAGCATGGAGGAGTTCAGATATACTACATCCATAACTAGAGGTTATTAGCATGGAGGAGTTCAGATATACTACATCCATAACTAGAGGTTATTAGCATGGAGGAGTTCAGATATACTACATCCATATCTATCGGTTATTAGCATGGAGGAGTTTCTGCAGCCAAATTGTGTTGCATAGCAACAAACAGCAAACACAGAAAGGGTCCTATATTGGAGAGTAAAAGTCGTCTTGCACTCTGCTTAGGATTTCAACAACTTTAAACTTTAACTTATTTCTAGCCTACAGTCATCGATGTTACTACTAATGTGAAAACAAGACAAAATATGACTATTGTTGCTCACTTGACTGTATAAAAGACAATTGTCAAATAATTTAAGGCATCAATTGTTGTACAATTTAATGGGTACGCTCTGGGTATCACCTTTTACCTCAAATAAACAGTGTATTTCTGCTGTTGTGGTTCTTTAACCATCTGTCTGACTGTCGTTCACACAGGAGAGAGACGTGGCTATCGTGGATCCTCTGGGGAGCCTCAACAACATGATGCTGACGAGGCAGAAAGGTCTCTCTCCAGATCAGAACACCTTAAGAAAAACCATCTGATACCCACTGGGAAGAAATCTCACTGCTGCTCTGACTGTGGGAAACGTTGCAAGTTTTCATCAGAACTTAAAATACACCAGCGAGTACACACAGGAGAGAAACCTTATAGCTGTGATCAATGTGGGAAGAGTTTTACTCGGTCAAGCTACCTTATAGTACATCTGAGAAGACACACAGGAGAGAAACCTTACGACTGCTCTGACTGCGGAAAGACTTTTGTTAATTTAATATATTTAAAATCACACCAGAGAACACACACAGGAGAGAAATCACCATATAGTTGTACTCAATGTGGGAGGAGTTTTACTCAGTCAAGCTCCCTGATAGTGCACCAGAGAACACACACAGGAGAGAAACCTTACAACTGCTCTGACTGCGGAAAGACTTTTGTTAATTTAAGAGATTTAAAATCACACCAGAGAACACACACAGGAGAGAAATCACCATATAGCTGTACTCAATGTGGGAAGAGTTTTACTCGGTCAAGCGCCCTGATAGTGCACCAGAGAACACACACAGGAGAGAAACTTTATAGCTGTGATCAATGTGGGAAGAGTTTTACTCAGTCAAGCTCCCTGATAGTGCACCAGAGAACACACACAGGAGAGAAATCTTATAGCTGTGATCATTGTGGGAAGAGTTTTACTCAGTCAAGCGGCCTGGTAGTACACCAGAGAACGCACACAGGAGAGAAAACGTATAGCTGTACTCAATGTGGGAAGAGTTTTACTCAGTCAAGCGGCCTGGTAGTACACCAGAGAACACACACAGGAGAGAAATCTTATCTTTGCTCTGACTGCAGAAAGAATTTTGTTAGGTTAAGAGATTTAAAATCACACCAGAGAACACACACAGGAGATAAACTATTTAGCAGGAGATAAATGATATAGCTGGAGATAAATGATATAGCTGTGATCATGTGACAAGAGATACTTTGATAAAAGATCTCTGATCAAACATCAGAAAATACATACATGAGTTGTTTCATGATATCAATGAAATAATGTCACAATGTAGAATGTTTTAACATTGTAGAAGGAGTACTTTAATTAATAATGTCACAATGTAGAATGTTTTAACATTGTAGTAGGAGTACTTTAATTAATAATGTCACAATGTAGAACCCTAAACGTTTCCCCCTGTTCAATTTATTTCAGCGTGATATGGATATTAGCCTCTGGGAAAAATCCAGGCTATGAATTGAAAGAGTATTTATGTGATTTAACAAAAAGTAAAAAAAAATATTTTAAAAAGTTGTGTTACACGTTAATCAAAATGCAGCTAGCTGTTTTCTACAAATTGTCCTCTGACCAGAGATGTACACATTATTCCCAGATTCCATGTGGTGTTTGAGCTATTCGTTTTAACAGGACGTGCAACCTCATCTCCCCCCTCTTGCGCAATTGATTTCAACATGATATCGATGAAATAAGTGTTGCGTTCCTTTGTTTAGCGACCCATGTAAATGAATCACTCCAAAATGTAGCTGACTGTCTTCTGCAGGTTGTCCTCTAACCAGTGAGGTAAAAGTTATCTCCCATTTCCATGTGTTTTTTTAGTTGTGTTAGTTTCAACAGCAGGTACAACCTGATCTCCCCCATAATCTATATCAGTGACTTATTGTTGGTGCTTGTGCAGTTTATAAGGTGCTTGTTTTAATATGATTATTGTGGCACATTTGTGTAGATAGTACAGTTTAGGTTTTCAATATATCACAAACTGTTTTTGCATATTGGTTATTGATTTGGACATGTTAAAACTGTGTTTTGACATTGAGGTTTCCCACGTAGCAAAATGTCATTGAAAAGACATTGAAAAGAAGACTATGCCTGATGTCCAATATAAACTCAGCAAAAAAAGAAACGTCCCCTTTTCAGGACCCTGTCTTTCAAAGATAATTTGTAAAAATCCAAATAACTTCACAGATCTTCATTGTAAAGGGTTTAAACACTGTTTCCCATGCTTGTTCAATGAACCATAAATAATTAATGAACATGCACCTGTGGAACGGTCATTAAGACACTAACAACTTTAGATGGTAGGCAATTAAGGTCACAGTTATGAAAACTAAGGACACAAAAGAGGCCTACTATTGACTCTGGAAAACACCAAAAGAAATATGCCCAGGATCCCTGCTCATCTGCGTAAACGTGCCTTATGCATGCTGCAAGGAGGCATCCTCCCTCATGTGGTACCCTTCCTGCAGGCTCATCCTGACATGACAATGCCACCAGCCATACTGCTCATTCTGTGCGTGATTTCCTGCAAGACAGGAATGTCAGTGTTCTGTCATGGCCAGTGAAGAACCCGGATCTCAATCCCATTGAGCACGTCTGGGACCTGTTGGATCGGAGGGTGAGGGCTAGGGCAATTCCCCCCAGAAATGTCCGGGAACTTGTATGTGCCTTGGTGGAAGAGTGGGGTAACATCTCACAGCAAGAACTGGCAAATCTGGTGCAGTCCATGAGGAGGAGATGCACTGCAGTACTTAATGCAGCTGGTGGCCACACCAGATACTGACTGTTACTTTTGATTTTGACCCCCCCCCCCCCCCCCCCCCAGGGACACATTATTTGTGTGTGGAACTTGTTCAGTTTATGTCTCAGTTGTTGAATCTTGTTATGTTCATACAAATATTTACACATGTTAAGTTTGCTGAAAATAAACGCAGTTGACAGTGAGAGGACTTTTTTTTGTTGCTGAGTTTACATTCGGTTTTAGTTGAAAATATGTATTTTCAGGTCGTTTTTTCAACGACTTGACAACAACTTAATTTCAACGTACTTGCCGCCTATAAACATGGACGCAGTATAATAAATTGGTCTATAATCAGTTTTATTAACAATCTTACATCACTCCAGTATTTCTTTACAACATTCAAGTGCTACTTGTCTTTATTCCACTACTGAAGAAGCATGACTCAAATAACCTACTCATATTTCAAACATCCAGCCTGACAAAATATATATGTTTTATTATTCAATGCCTCACCATTAAGTGAATTATTGCCAATACATATTAACAAAGGGGTGATCATTCTGTTTTGATATTTCATATTTACAATTCATGCAACATTTAGTAATCATAATTTATGCAACGAACTGACCATTTTGGGGTACAATTATATTAACATTGTTGCCCTGCTTGTAGAATACCTGAGTTCATTCTCAGATGTGCCAACCCAAATGTACTAGAGTATGACATTGGGGACTCGGCCCCGATCCAACAACATGCCTATCGAGTGAACCCTGAAAAGAGAGAGAAGCTCCGCAGTGAGGTGGAAAGTTACTGAGGATATTGCAGGAGTTTCCTCTTGAAATCAGACATGTCCGTGGTAAGGACAACTTGGTTGCTGATTGTCTCAAGGGTGGGCAGTCAAAAGGATTTGTGTTTTGCATTTAGCCAGTGCGTTGTCATGGATCACAATTTATTTTGACTGCACGTTTTTCTGTATTGGAGATGAGTTTTGTTTGGGCTCGTTCCAAGGGGACGAGAGTTCTAGAAACTAGTGAGTTTTAGGAAGACCAGAGTTCTAGAAGCTAGTGAGTTTTAGGAAGACCAGAGTTCTAGAAGCCAGTGAGTTTTAGCAAGACGAGAGTTATAGAAACTAGTGAGTTTTAGGAAGACCAGAGTTCTAGAAGCTAGTGAGTTTTAGGAAGACCAGAGTTCTAGAAGCTAGTGAGTTTTAGGAAGACCAGAGTTCTAGAAGCTAGTGAGTTTTAGGAAGACCAGAGTTCTAGAAACTAGTGAGTTTTAGGAAGACCAGAGTTATAGAAACTAGTGAGTTTTAGGAAGACCAGAGTTATAGAAACTAGTGAGTTTTAGGAAGACCAGAGTTATAGAAACTAGTGAGTTTTAGGTCAGTAACTTATAACCACGGAACCACTCCAGACCTTTCATGCATGACTTAAAGCACCTGAGTATTAGATTTACTGCCAGGGTCTAGTATGTCACTGCCAGGTCTGATTTTCTCTTTGGTTTTGAGCCCACGGCAAGAAGGCACCAGAGCCTATTGTGGTAACAGGTTCACACTAGATAACACAACCACACAGTGCATGAAAAACATGAGGTGTGTCTAACGTTTGCAAGCTTGAGCTAGCTACCGAGCTAGCATACAAACTCGGTAGCACAGAGTAGATCCTCCATATGACGTTGAGAAATAGTGCATTGTGGGTAGTTTAGAAGATATCCGGAAATAAGTTAATAAATATGAAATAACGCAAAAACATAACTGTTTGAACTTAATAGGTAACCAGATCGTGACTACAACTAAGTTCCTAAGTCTTTAACCACACTATGTTGTTACATTGGTGAGTAAAAACACATGCTTCCTACCCTTTAACTTTTTGTCTAAAAATAAAATCTACATTTTACTCAACTTCGTTACCCACTCCAGTCAGCAGATGGCGATGTGGGACTTTAAGGCTATGCTGCTAGTGTGACGTATAATCTAGTGGACGGGACGCTTCTTTCAACAGTAGCAACAGTTAGTCAGACACCTCGGTAGCTTGCTAGACAAAATAGCCCAACCAATAAAGGTCTTTAGACGCTTTCGTGTATATTAGCCGCTGTGTTTTAAACCCACTTCTGTCGTCTAGTTAGTTATCCCATTTAATTTCATATTTACGGTGTTGTTGTTATTGGTCAGCTAGCTGGCTGGTTAAGTTAGCACTAGCCTAGCTAGCTAACATCCCCGACCATGAGCTCACTAAGCTACTCTCCTCCTGCTAAAGAAGAGGAGGTCTGCTGGACGGAGAAAGAAGCTCTAGTGAAAGAGGAGGAGGAAGAGGAGGATGTTACAATACAAAAACAAGTAGAGGGTGAAGCTGTTACCGTGAAAGAAGAAGAGAAAGACGTTACAGTGAAAGAAGAGGAAGACGCGTTCAGAGTGAAAGAGGAGGAGGATGTTACAGTGAAAGAAGAGGAAGACGCGTTCAGAGTGAAAGAGGAGGAGGATGTTACAGTGAAAGAAGAGGAGGAAGAGATAGAGGAGGATGCCGTTTTTGGAGTGAAGAAGGAGGGAGAGATAACTGTCACGTTGAAAGATGAAGATGAAGAGGAGGAGATAGGAGATCTGATTAACACCAGTAAGTACCGTCTTAAATGTGTTTTTCACTTTGGATATTTGGAGTTCGCTTGTCAATTCAATGGAGAGAGATGCTATGCTATTAGCATCATGTTATGAATTTGCAAAGCAATCTCCTATAGTGTTTTTTCTCAAAGTTGTCAGTATGTCACGTGTCCTACTTCAAATCAAATCAAATCAAATGTTATTGGTCACATGCGCCGAATACAACAGATGCAGACATTACAGTGAAATGCTTACTTACAGCCCTTAACCAACAGTCCATTTATTTTAAACAAAAAAGTAAGAATAAAACAACATCAAAAAAGTGTTGAGAAAAAAAGAGCAGAAGTAAAATAAAGTGACAGTAGGGAGGCTATATATACAATAAAATAAAGTGACAGTAGGGAGGCTATATATACAGGGGGGTACCGTTGCATAGTCAATGTGCGGGGGCACCGGCTAGTTGAGGTAGTTGAGGTAATATGTACATGTGGGTACAGTTAAAGTGACTATGCATGAATACTTAACAGAGTAGCAGCAGCGTAAAAAGGATGGGGTGGGGGGGCAGTGCAAATAGTCCGGGTAGCCATGATTAGCTGTTCAGGAGTCTTATGGCTTGGGGGTAGAAGCTGTTGAGAAGTCTTTTGGACCTAGACTTGGCACTCCGGTACCGCTTGCCGTGCGGTAGCAGAGAGAACAGTCTATGACTAGGGTGACTGGAGTCTTTGACAATTTTGAGGGCCTTCCTCTGACACCGCCTGGTATAGAGGTCCTGGATGGCAGGGAGCTTTGCCCCAGTGATGTACTGGGCCGTACGCACTACCCTCTGTAGTGCCTTGCGGTCAGAGGCCAAGCAGTTGCCATACCAGGCGGTGATGCAACCAGTCAGGATGCTCTCGATGGTGCAGCTGTAGAATTTTTTGAGGATCTGAGGACCCATGCCAAATCTTTTTAGTCTCCTGAGGGGGAATAGGCTTTGTCGTGCCCTCTTCACGACTGTCTTGGTGTGTTTGGACCATGATAGTTCGTTGGTGATGTGGACACCAATGAACTTGAAGCTCTCAACCTGTTCCACTACAGCCCCGTCGATGAGAATGGGGGCGTGCTCAGTCCTCTTTTTTTCCTGTAGTCCACAATCATCTCCTTTGTCTTGGTCACGTTGAAGGAGAGGTTGTTGTCCTGGCACCACACGGCCAGATCTCTGACCTCCTCCCTATAGGCTGTCTCATCGTTGTCGGTGATCAGGCCTACCACTGTTGTGTCGTCGGCAAACTTAATGATGGTGTTGGAGTCGTGCCTGGCCATGCAGTCATGGGTGAACAGAGAGTACAGGAGGGGACTGAGCATGCACCCCTGAGGGGCCCCCGTGTTGAGGATCAGTGTGGCAGATGTGTTGTTACCTACCCTTACCACCTGGGGGCGGCCCGTCAGGAAGTCCAGGATCCAGTTGCAGAGGGAGGTGTTTAGTCCCAGGATCCTTAGCTTAGTGATGAGCTTTGAGGGCACTATGGTGTTGAATGCTGAGCTGTAGTCAATGAATAGCCTTCTCACGTAGGTGTTCCTCTTGTCCAGGTGGGAAAGGGCAGTGTGGAGTGCGATAGAGATTGCATCATCTGTGGATCTGTTGGGGCGGTATGCAAATTGGAGTGGGTCTAGGGTTTCTGGGATTATGCTGTTGATGTGAGCCATGACCAGTCTTTCAAAGCACTTCATGGCTACAGACGTCAGTGCTACGGGTCGGTAGTCATTTAGGCAGGTTATCTTAGAGTTCTTGGGCACGGGGACTATGGTGGTCTGCTTGAAACATGTTGGTATTACAGACTCAGTCAGGGACATGTTGAAAATGTCAGTGAAGACACTTGCCAGTTGGTCAGCACATGCTCGGAGTACACGTCCTGGTAATCCGTCTGGCCCTGCGGCCTTGTGAATGTTGACCTGCTTAAAAGTCTTACTCACATCGGCTACGGAGAGCGTAATCACATAGTCGTCCGGAACACCTGGTGCTCTCATGCATGTTTCAGTGTTGCTTGCCTCGAAGCGAGCATAGAAGTGGTTTAGCTCGTCTAGTAGGCTTGTGTCACTGGGCAGCTCGCGGCTGTGCTTCCCTTTGTAGTCTGTAATAGTTTTCAAGCCCTGCCACATCCGACGAGCGTCAGAGCCAGTCAGTGCTACGGAGGTCATAGCGGGATTTCTTATTAGCGTCCGGGTTAGAGTCCCGTTCCTTGAAAGCGGCAGCTCTACCCTTTAGCTCAGTGCGGATGTTTCCTGTAATCCATGGCTTCTGGTTGGGGTATGTACGTACGGTCACTGTGGGGACGACATCATCGATGCACTTATTGATGAAGCCAGTGACTGATGTGGTGCAATCAGTGCAATCAGTGAACTCATTCAGTGCAATCTTAATGCCAGCATTGGTTTGTGGTGGTAAATAGACAGCTATGAAAAATATAGATGAAAACTATCTTGGTAAATAGTCACGTGTCCTACTTATCAGTACACTCAGAACAACTTAAGCATTACGAAACTTCTATTCGATCAAGTAAACATCACGTAGCACGTAAGCCATTCATTTTGTTGACCAACTTGGACCAGCTCATTGACCTCCATACAAAAACTCCACCTGCTGGAAGGAGAGATATTCCCGTGAGTTGGTTCTCTCTCTTCCTCTAGGGCTACACTAGCTTGTGCTAGCTAGCTAGTAATCTCGTTCCCAGACACTTCCACGCAGTGTGGGGACGAGGTTAGCCAGCTAGCTACATTCCCTCGGCGTAAAGCAGCGCTCGGCAGGCCGGGGCTAAGGACACAGTGTACCGATGCAAAATCGGCAGTGTATCAAATACTTGTTCTCAAACATATACTCATTAAAATACAAAAACACAGTCATGGGAAGATATATTGAGACCTAGGTGTCTTTTACACATGTATATACAGTGGGGAGAACAAGTATTTGCTACACTGCCGATTTTGCAGGTTTTCCTACTTACAAAGCATGTAGAGGTCTGTCATTTTTATCATAGGTACACTTCAACTGTGAGAGACGGAATCTAAAACAAAAATCCAGAAAATCACATTGTATGATTTTTAAGTAATTCATTTGCATTTTATTGCATGACATAGGTATTTGATACATCAGAAAAGCAGAACTTAATATTTGGTACAGAAACCTTTGTTTGCAATTACAGAGATCATACGTTTCCTGGTTGACCAGATTTGCACACACTGCAGCAGGGATTTTGGCCCACTCCTCCATACAGACCTTCTCCAGATCCTTCAGGTTTCGGGGCTGTCGCTGAGCAATACGGACTTTCAGCTCCATCCAAAGATTTTCTATTAGGTTCAGGTCTGGAGACTGGCTAGGCCACTCCAGGACCTTGAGATGCTTCTTACGGAGCCACTCCTTAGTTGCCCTGGCTGTGTGTTTCGGGTCTTTGGACTGATCCATTGTGGAGGCCTGTCTGAGTGGACTGATCCATTGTGGAGGCCTGTCTGAGTGGACTGATCCATTGTGGAGGCCTGTCTGAGTGGACTGATCCATTGTAGAGGCCTGTCTGAGTGGACTGATCCATTGTGGAGGCCTGTCTGAGTGGACTGATCCATTGTGGAGGTCATGGGGGTGGCACAGTGCATCACTCTAAGACATTGTATATGGTTAGAACAATGGTGCAAAACTAATAAAAACTAATAATATTTCATAACAAATGTGCTTTCTCCCTCGTTGGATAGCAGTCGCTGTCCACGGTTCTGAAACAGTCTTCAGTGCGACGTTGAACAGGCGCCTTTCCCTAGACCATGTTGCATGTGCATAATAGGGCATCCAATGGTGGAAAACCAACGTTTTGGAAATACATAACGCCATCTAACCAAAATATCATAGAACGTTATCTATATGCAGTTATCTTAGCCAGCCAGCTAACTTTAGCTATTTAGCCAACTAGCTATGTTATCTATATGCAGTTATCTTAGCCAGCCAGCTAACGTTAGCTATTTAGCCAACTAGCTATGTTATCTATATGCAGTTATCTTAGCCAGCCAGCTAACGTTAGCTATTTAGCCAACTAGCTATGTTATCTATATGCAGTTATCTTAGCCAGCCAGCTAACTTTAGCTATTTAGCCAACTAGCTATGTTATCTATATGCAGTTATCTTAGCCAGCCAGCTAACGTTAGCTATTTAGCCAACTAGCTATGTTATCTATATGCAGTTATCTTAGCCAGCCAGCTAACGTTAGCTATTTAGCCAACTACCTATGGTCTATATCAAATCATGTTATCTATATGCAGTTATCTTAGCCAGCCAGCTAACGTTAGCTATTTAGCCAACTAGCTATGGTCCATATCAAATCATGTTATCTATATGCAGTTATCTTAGCCAGCCAGCTAATGTTAGCTATTTAGCCAACTAGCTATGGTCTACGAGCTGGAGCCCAACTTCCGGAGACCCAGTTAGAACCCAACTAACAAAACCCAACTGAAACATAACTGCAGATCAAAAGAGCAGAGACATACAGAATGATGGCAGGGGAAAATCCCCAACATCCAAAATAGATAGATTCCAGATGTCAGTCAGCTAGCGCGCTAGCAGTAAAGCCAAAAGTGGGAAAAAGTTACAAAAACTCCCGTAGTCTACTTCCCAGAGAACATGCTGAGAAGTAGTGATGAGGGGGAAACGAAGCTTCCTGTAGCATTGACACTTTCCAGCCAAATGTGTCAAAAATAGGTTCATTACTCAAGGCTTTGAGCAACACAGAATTTAGAACAGCCACATTTTTATAGACGACATCCCACACGCCCTACTGACTGTGCAGCGTCGCCTTTATGTCTTCTACTAAACCACTGGCCGTGTTGGAGAGCATCAAATCCATGCTGCATTGTGGGTAAATGTTGACTGATTTATAAATAATATAATGAGTAGTTATTTATGATGCAAGGTGATTTGTAGATCAGTCAATCGGCAGTCGCCTGCATTTTGTCGGCTGCATTGTCGAACAAGCCTATTACTAAACCAATCAGGTGGTTGTTTGACGAAATGAAGCTTCAGACGTCATTGATCACGTGCTGCTGATAAAGTGATACAGGAATCGGCACACTGCTTTGAAGTATACTGCTTAGGGATTTCAACGCATTCCTTGTAGCTCCGGTATCAAACCTAAGATCCCTACTGAAAAGTTAATAAAACAAAAAGGAACAAGCAGGTCTGATTTTCTCTTTTCTTTTGAGCCCATGGCAAGAAGGTACCAGAGCCGAACCGTGTTAACGGGTTCCCACTAGATAACACAACCACACAGTGCATGAAAAACATGAGACGTGGCTAACGTTAGCCAGCTTGAGCTAGCTTCCGAGCTAGCATACAAACTCGGTAGCACAGAGTAGATCCCCCATATGACGTTGAGAAATAGTGCATTGTGGGTAGTTTAGAAGATATCCCGAAATAAGTTAATAAATATGTAATAAAGCAAAAACATAACTGTTTGAACTTAATAGGTAACCAGATCGTGACTACAACTAAGTTCTTAAGTCTTTAACTACACTGTGTTGTTACATTGGTGAGTAAAAACACATGCTTCCTACCCTTCAACTTTTTGTCTGAAAATAAAATCTAAATTTTACTCAACTTCGTTTCCCACTCCAGTCAGCAGATGGCGATGTGGGACTTTAAGGCTATGCTGCTAGTGTGACGTATAATCTAGTGGACGGGACGCTTCTTTCAACAGCAGCAACAGTTAGTCAGACACCTCGGTAGCTTGCAGTTAGTCAGACACCTCGGAGAAAGAAGTTCTAGTGGAAGAGGAGGAGGAAGAGGAGGATGTTACAATACAAAAACAAGTAGAGGGTGATGCTGTTACCGTGAAAGAAGAAGAGAAAGACGTTACAGTGAAAGAAGAGGAAGACGCGTTCAGAGTGAAAGAGGAGGAGGATGTTACAGTGAAAGAAGAGGAAGACGCGTTCAGAGTGAAAGAGGAGGAGGATGTTACAGTGAAAGAAGAGGAAGACGCGTTCAGAGTAAAAGAGGAGGAGGATGTTACAGTGAAAGAAGAGGGGGCTCCCGTTTTTGGAGTGAAAGAGGAGGAGGAGGAGATGACTGTCACATCGAAAAAGGAGGAGGAAGAAGAGGAGGAAACTGGATATCTGGTTCCGGTTTCCCAAAGGCATCTTAAGGCATCCAATGGTTCTAATGATCAACTTAGCAGTAAGATGCTTTTGAGAAACCGGGCCCTGATTAACACTAGTAAGTACTGTCTTAAAAACAGAGGCACAAACTCTGCAGTTGTTGAACTGATGTGTGGTGTTAAAGGGGGAATCTGCAGTTGCTACATCCATATTTGGACTTTTATATTATTTATATATATCCATTGATTCTTGAAGAATATAACACATGCCTCATTGAGCTTAGTTCATCTGTCGTACCCCATCAGATCCCAAAATAAGCTTTTTCTACTCCAATGTTTAGAAACAATGTAAATGTAAACCAACACTGTATCGCCTCAACATGGTTAAAACTATAATATTGATATCATGGATGGTCCGACCTTGCATCCATAGGTCTGTCTATGATTTTGAGAGTAGTTACATTTCTCCAGTCCCATCCTCATCTTATTACCAAAACAGTGGTGGAATGACAGCTTTGTTATTGTTTGAACTGCAGATTGGTTGATTGATTGAGGTGTGGCTTTTTTTAAAGGGGCAACCTAGGTTTTAAACAGCAGCAAAATTGGGGGCTGGAGAAATGTAACCACTCTCAAATTCATAGAGAAAGTTATTGTAGCAACCTTAACCCAAAACCTAGCGACCTCATCAAGAAGTTCAGACATCTTGGTATAACAGTTATAAGGTGTTGGCTTGACAGTCTCTGGACCCAGGTTTGAGTCCAGCTCAGGGCTACCCCCTGAATTCACTACACGATGAATACAAGGACTGGCCATCCATGAGGTCAAAATCATAGTTTGAACCTGTTTTTGAAGATATACAGTGTTTGTTTACAACCAGTGGCATTATACAGTGGGGAAAAAAAGTATTTAGTCAGCCACCAATTGTGCAAGTTCTCCCACTTAAAAAGATGAGAGAGGCCTGTAATTTTCATCATAGGTTCACGTCAACTATGACTGACAAAATGAGAGAAAAAAAATCCAGAAAATTACATTGTAGGATTTTTTATGAATTTATTAGCAAATTATGGTGGAAAACAAGTATTTGGTCAATAACAAAAGTTTCTCAATACTTTGTTATATACCCTTTGTTGGCAATGACACAGGTCAAACGTTTTCTGTAAGTCTTCACAAGGTTTTCACACACTGTTGCTGGTATTTTGGCCCATTCCTCCATGCAGATCTCCTCTAGAGCAGTGATGTTTTGGGGCTGTCGCTAGGCAACACAGACTTTCAACTCCCTCCAAAGATTTTCTATGGGATTGAGATCTGGAGACTGGCTAGGCCACTCCAGGACCTTGAAATGCTTCTTACGAAGCCACTCCTTCGTTGCCCGGGCGGTGTGTTTGGGATCATTGTCATGCTGAAAGACCCAGCCACGTTTCATCTTCAATGCCCTTGCTGATGGAAGGAGGTTTTCACTCAAAATCTCACGATACATGGCCCCATTCATTCTTTCCTTTACACGGATCAGTCGTCCTGGTCCCTTTGCAGACAAACAGCCCCAAAGCATGATGTTTCCACCCCCATGCTTCACAGTAGGTATGGTGATCTTTGGATGCAACTCAGCATTCTTTGTCCTCCAAACACGACGAGTTGAGTTTTTACCAAAAAGTTATATTTTGGTTTCATCTGACCATATGACATTCTCCCAATCCTCTTCTGGATCATCCAAATGCACTCTAGCAATCTTCAGACGGGCCTGGACATGTACTGGCTTAAGCAGGGGGACACATCTGGCACTGCAGGATTTGAGTCCCTGGCGGCGTAGTGTGTTACTGATGGTAGGCTTTGTTACTTTGGTCCCAGCTCTCTGCAGGTCATTCACTAGGTCCCCCCGTGTGGTTCTGGGATTTTTGCTCACCGTTCTTGTGATCATTTTGACCCCACGGGGTGAGATCTTGCGTGGAGCCCCAGATCGAGGGAGATTATCAGTGGTCTTGTATGTCTTCCATTTCCTAATAATTGCTCCCACAGTTGATTTCTTCAAACCAAGCTGCTTACCTATTGCAGATTCAGTCTTCCCAGCCTGGTGCAGGTCTACAATTTTGTTTCTGGTGTCCTTTGACAGCTCTTTGGTCTTGGCCATAGTGGAGTTTGGAGTGTGACTGTTTGAGGTTGTGGACAGGTGTCTTTTATACTGATAACAAGTTCAAACAGGTGCCATTAATACAGATAACGAGTGGAGGACAGAGGAGCCTCTTAAAGAAGAAGTTACAGGTCTGTGAGAGCCAGAATTCTTGCTTGTTTGTAGGTGACCAAATACTTATTTTCCACCATAATTTGCAAATAAATTCATAAAAAATCCTACAATGTGATTTTATGGAATTTTTTTCCTCAATTAGTCTGTCATAGTTGACGTGTACCTATGATGAAAAGTACAGGCCTCTCGCATCTTTTTAAGTGGGAGAACCTGCACAATTGGTGGCTGACTAAATACTTTTTTACCCCACTGTACAAGCTTATGTTTTGGTTTTTGATGGGGAAATACATTTGAGGCATTTATAAGTTATATTCTTCAAGAATCAATGGCTATACAGTATATGGGTCTTTCTATAACTGCCAGTGAGGGTTTCCTTGCATTTATGGCAGTGTAGTTCCCTTAAGGGTCAGTCAACTTTGGTAAAACATACTATGGGGAGTCACACTCTCGCGACTTCGAGGCTATATACAGGGGGTACCGGTACCGAGGTAATGTGCTGGGGTACAGGTTAGTCCAGGTTATAATGAGGCTATATACAGGGGGTACCGGTACCGAGGTAATGGGCTGGGGTACAGGTTAGTCCAGGTAATAATGAGGCTATATATAGGGGGTACCGGTACCGAGGTAATGGGCTGGGGTACAGGTTAGTCCAGGTAATAATGAGGCTATATACAGGGGGTACCGGTACTGAGGTAATGGGCTGGGGTACAGGTTAGTTCAGGTAATTTGTACATGTCGGTAGGGGTAAAGTGACTGTGCTTAGATGATAAACAGCGAGTAGCAGCAGTGTAAAAACAAAGGAGGGAGGGGATTAATTGTTCAGCAGTCTTATGAATTGGGGGTAGAAGCTGTTAAGGAGCCTTTTGGTCCTAGACTTGGCGCTCCGGTACCGCTTGCTGTGCGGTAGCAGAGAGAACAGTCTATGACTTGGGTGACTGGAGTCTTTGACCATTTTCCTCTGACATGCCTAGTATCTAGGTCCTGGATGGCAGAAAGCTTGACCCCAGTGATGTAAAAAAACAAACAAAATATAACTATTGTAAAATAGATTGTGTCCGTAAAATGTATATAGAATGTATAAGTTGGAAATAGAAGCCTAAGTGTTGTTGTTCATTACTTTGCTGCAATTAGGGGAGAGGTGGTAGGGTTAGTGGAAAATAATACATTTACATTTTAGTCATTTAGCAGACGCTCTTATCCAGAGCGACTTACAGGAGCAATTAGGGTTAAGTGCCTTGCTTAAGGGCACATCGACAGATTTTTCACCTAGTCGGCTCGGGGATTAGAACCAGCGACCTTTCGGTTACTTGGCACACCGCTCTTAACCACTAAGCTACCTGCCGCCATAATAAAGGAAAATATATTTTTAAAAGATACAGTGGGGAGAACAAGTATTTGATACACTGCCGATTTTGCAGGTTTTCCTACTTACAAAGCATGTAGAGGTCTGTAATTTTTATCATAGGTACACTTCAACTGTGAGAGACAGAATGTAAAACAAAAATCCAGAAAATCACTTTGTATGATTTTTAAGTAATTAATTTGCATTTTATTGCATGACATAATTATTTGAAACATCAGAAAAGCAGAACTTAATATTTGGTACAGAAACCTTTGTTTGCAATTACAGAGATCATACGTTTCCTTTAGGTCTTGACCAGGTTTGCACACACTGCAGCAGGGATTTTGGCACACTCCTCCATACAGACCTTCTCCAGATCCTTCAGGTTTCGGGGCTGTCGCTGGGCAATACGGACTTTCAGCTCCCTCCAAAGATTTTCTATTGGGTTCAGGTCTGGAGACTGGCTAGGCCACTCCAGGACCTTGAGATGCTTCTTACGGAGCCACTCCTTAGTTGCCCTGGCTGTGTGTTTCGGGTCGTTGTTATGCTGGAAGACCCAGCCACGACCCATCTTCAATGCTCTTACTGAGGGAAGGAGGTTGTTGGCCAAGATCTCGCGATACATGGCCCCATCCATCCTCCCCTCAATACGGTGCAGTCGTCCTGTCCCCTTTTCAGAAAAGCATCTCCAAAGAATGATGTTTCCACCTCCATGCTTCACAGTTGGGATGGTGTTCTTGGGGTTGTACTCATCCTTCTTCTTCCTCCAAACACGGTGACCAAAAAGCTATATTTTTGTCTCATCAGACCACATGACCTTCTCCCATTCCTCCTCTGGATCATCCAGATGGTCATTGGCAAACTTCAGACGGGCCTGGACATGCGCTGGCTTGAGCAGGGGGACCTTGCGTGCGCTGCAGGATTTTAATTCATGACGGCGTAGTGTGTTACTAATGGTTTTCTTTGAGACTGTGGTCCCAGCTCTCTTCAGGTCATTGACCAGGTCCTGTCGTGTAGTTCTGGGCTGATCTCTCACCTTCCTCATGATCATTGATGCCCCACGAGATGAGATCTTGCATGGAGCCCCAGACCGAGGGTGATTTACCGTCATCTTGAACTTCTTCCATTTTCTAATAATTGTGCCAACAGTTGTTGCCTTCTCACCAAGCTGCTTGCCTATTGTCCTGTAGCCCATCCCAGCCTTGTGCAGGTCTACAATTTTATCCCTGATGTCCTTACACAGCTCTCTGGTCTTGGCCATTGTGGAGAGGTTGGAGTCTGTTTGATTGAGTGTGTGGACAGGTGTCTTTTATACAGGTAACGAGTTCAAACAGGTGCAGTTAATACAGGTAATGAGTGGAGAACAGGAGGGCCTCTTAAAGAAAAACTAACAGGTCTGTGAGAGCCGGAATTCTTACTGGTTGGTAGGTGATCAAATACTTATGGCATGCAATAAAATGCAAATTAATTACTTAAAAATCATACAATGTGATTTTTGTTTTAGATTCCGTCTCTCACAGTTGAAGTGTACCTATGATAAAAATGACAGACCTGTACATGCTTTGTAAGTAGGAAAACCTGCAAAATCGGCATTGTATCAAATACTTGTTCTCCCCACTGTATATATATATATATATATATATATTTTACATTTACATTTGAGTCATTGAGTCACTTATCCAGAGCAACTTACAGTTAGTACACTACCAGTCAAAAGTTTGGACACACCTACTCATTCAAGGGTTTTTCTTTATTTTTTACTATTTTCTACATTGTAGAATAATAGTGAAGACATCAAAACTATGAAATAACACATATGGAATCATGTAGTAACAAAAAAAGTGTTAAACAAAGAGATTCTGTAAAGTAGCCACCCTTTGCCTTGATGGCAGCTTTGCACTCTTGGCATTCTCTCAACCAGCTTCATGAGGTAGTCACCTGGAATGCATTTCAATTAACAGGTGTGCCTTAAGTTAATTTGTGGAATTTATTTCCTTCTTAATGCATTTGAGCCAATCAGTTGTGTTGTGACAAGGTAGGGTTGGTATACAGAAGATAGCCCTATTTGGTGAAAGACCAAGTCCATATTATGGCAAGAACAGCTCAAATAAGCAAAGAGAAACGACAGTCCATCATTACTTTAAGACATGAAGGTCAGACAATACGGAACATTTCAAGAACTTTGAAAGTTTCTTCAAGTGCAGTCGCAAAAACCATCAAGTGCTATGATGAAACTGGCTCTCATGAGGACCGCCACAGGAATGGAAGACCCAGAGTTAGCTCTGCTGCAGAGGATAAGTTCATTAGAGTTACCAGCCTCAGAAATTGCAGCCCAAATAAATCAATCAATTTCAATCAATCAATTTTATTTTATATAGCCCTTCTTACATCAGCTAATATCTCGAAGTGCTGTACAGAAACCCAGCCTAAAACCCCAAACAGCTAGTAATGCAGGTGTAGAAGCACTTCACAGATTTATAGTCTTTATTTCTTTATAGAAATAAAGACTTCACAGATTTCAAGTCACAGACATATCTCAACATCAACTGTTCAGAGGGGACTGGGTAAATCAGGCCTTCATGGTTGAATTGCTACAAAGAAACCACTACTGAAGGACACCAATAAGAAGAAGAGATCTGCTAGGGCCAAGAAACACGAGCAATGGACATTAGACCGGTGGAAATTGAGATATTTGGTTCCAACCGCCGTGTCTTTATGCGACGCGATGTGGGTGAACGGATGATCTCCGCGTGTGTAGTTCCCACCGTGAAGCATGGAGGAGGAGGTGTGGTGATGTGGGGGTGCTTTGATGGTGACACTGTCTGTGATTCATTTAGAATTCAAGGCACACATAACCAGCATGGCTACCACAGTATTCTGCAGTGATACGCCATCCCATCTGGTTTGGGCTTAGTGGGACTATCATTTTGCTTTTCAACAGGACAATGACCCAACACACCTCCAGGCTGTGTAAGGGCTATTTTACCAAGAAGGAGAGTGATGGAGTGCTGCATCAGATGACCTGGCCTCCACAATCCCCCGACCTCAACCCAATTGAGATGGTTTGGGATGAGTTGAACCGCAGAGTGAAGGAAAAGCAGCCAACAAGTGCTCAGCATATGTGGGAACTCATTCAAGACTGTTGGAAAAGCATTCCAGATGAAGCTGCTTGAGAGAATGCCAAGAGTGCAAAGTTGTCTTCAAGGCAAACGGTGGCTACTTTGAAGAATCTAAAATCAAAAATATTTTGATTAGTTTAACACTATTTTGGTTACTACATGATTCCATATGTGTTATTTCATAGTTTTCATGTCTTCACTATTGTTCTACAATGTAGAAAATAGTAAAAATAAAGATCAACCCTTGAATGAGTAGTTGTGTCCAAACTTTTGACTGGTACTGTATGTTATTGTTAGATGAAGTTATGGGCCAATTTGGCATACACTTAGTGTGTAAAGGTAGCCAAAGAGCATTTTACGACACAGAGCTTAATGTGAGTTTCCTTGAGTAGCTCCCGATCTTGCTCTGATAATGTGTGGTAATATTCAGAATACATTGTGAAATCTTCGCTCACCATTGTTCCTCCATGCAGATATACTACATCCATAACTAGAGGTTATTAGCATGGAGGAGTTCAGATATACTACATCCATAACTAGAGGTTATTAGCATGGAGGAGTTCAGATATACTACATCCATAACTAGAGGTTATTAGCATGGAGGAGTTCAGATATACTACATCCATAACTAGAGGTTATTAGCATGGAGGAGTTCAGATATACAGTGATCCCTCGCCACTTCGCGGTTCACTTATCGCGGATTCGCTATTTCGCGGATTTTCATAATGCATTTTTTTTTTTTTGGTGCATTGTGCTCTGCATTCTGATTCGCTAAAAACTCACTCCCGCTTCTTGTATCAAAACATGCTACGAATTGTGCTATCATTTTGTCGTCTCGTGCAGTTATGTGTACGTACATAAAACAGCTTGGCAAATTTACATTAAGTTGGCCAAATTATCTTGTAATTTCGAACATCTCCTAAACCCATAATGTCGATGAAACGGCCTGGACCGACAAAAGCACCTGCAGAGCTGGCAGAAATGACAAAGCCACAAAGCGACGATGAAAGAGAAGAGGGAGAAGAGGACACGAGAGATGAGGAGGAAGGACTAACGCTTGGTCGCTTAGCAACCATGGTGCGAATGGCCACTGAACTTAAGCGAGTAGCTGAGGAATGGGACCCTTTGATTAGCCGTTCATTACAGTTCTCCAACGTAATCGATGGTGGCATGTCGGTGTACAAGGATCTTTTTGCAAAGAAGAAAAAAGAGCGACAACAGCTGCCTATCACTATGTTCTTCTCCCGAACAAACACACCTGCACCGCGGGCTTCAGAAGAAGAGAACACTGCAGAGCGCAGTCAGGATGCAGCGGCCCAGTCTGAAGAGCAGTGAAACGGCCTACACGTGAGTCACTGTATTTGTATACATGTAATAGTTGCTAATTGTAAAAAAAAAAAGTTTTCTATTTCGCGGATTTCACTTATCGCGGGTCATTTTCGGAACGTAACCCCCGCGATAAACGAGGGATTACTGTACTACATCCATAACTAGAGGTTATTAGCATGGAGGAGTTCAGATATACTACATCCATAACTAGAGGTTATTAGCATGGAGGAGTTCAGATACACTACATCCATAACTAGAGGTTATTAGCATGGAGGAGTTCAGATATACTACATCCATAACTAGCGGTTATTAGCATGGAGGAGTTCAGATATACTACATCCATAACTAGAGGTTATTAGCATGGAGGAGTTCAGATACACTACATCCATAACTAGAGGTTATTAGCATGGAGGAGTTCAGATATACTACATCCATAACTAGCGGTTATTAGCATGGAGGAGTTCAGATATACTACATCCATAACTAGAGGTTATTAGCATGGAGGAGTTCAGATATACTACATCCATAACTAGAGGTTATTAGCATGGAGGAGTTCAGATATACTACATCCATAACTAGAGGTTATTAGCATGGAGGAGTTCAGATATACTACATCCATATCTATCGGTTATTAGCATGGAGGAGTTTCTGCAGCCAAATTGTGTTGCATAGCAACAAACAGCAAACACAGAAAGGGTCCTATATTGGAGAGTAAAAGTCGTCTTGCACTCTGCTTAGGATTTCAACAACTTTAAACTTTAACTTATTTCTAGCCTACAGTCATCGATGTTACTACTAATGTGAAAACAAGACAAAATATGACTATTGTTGCTCACTTGACTGTATAAAAGACAATTGTCAAATAATTTAAGGCATCAATTGTTGTACAATTTAATGGGTACGCTCTGGGTATCACCTTTTACCTCAAATAAACAGTGTATTTCTGCTGTTGTGGTTCTTTAACCATCTGTCTGACTGTCGTTCACACAGGAGAGAGACGTGGCTATCGTGGATCCTCTGGGGAGCCTCAACAACATGATGCTGACGAGGCAGAAAGGTCTCTCTCCAGATCAGAACACCTTAAGAAAAACCATCTGATACCCACTGGGAAGAAATCTCACTGCTGCTCTGACTGTGGGAAACGTTGCAAGTTTTCATCAGAACTTAAAATACACCAGCGAGTACACACAGGAGAGAAACCTTATAGCTGTGATCAATGTGGGAAGAGTTTTACTCGGTCAAGCTACCTTATAGTACATCTGAGAAGACACACAGGAGAGAAACCTTACGACTGCTCTGACTGCGGAAAGACTTTTGTTAATTTAATATATTTAAAATCACACCAGAGAACACACACAGGAGAGAAATCACCATATAGTTGTACTCAATGTGGGAGGAGTTTTACTCAGTCAAGCTCCCTGATAGTGCACCAGAGAACACACACAGGAGAGAAACCTTACAACTGCTCTGACTGCGGAAAGACTTTTGTTAATTTAAGAGATTTAAAATCACACCAGAGAACACACACAGGAGAGAAATCACCATATAGCTGTACTCAATGTGGGAAGAGTTTTACTCGGTCAAGCGCCCTGATAGTGCACCAGAGAACACACACAGGAGAGAAACTTTATAGCTGTGATCAATGTGGGAAGAGTTTTACTCAGTCAAGCTCCCTGATAGTGCACCAGAGAACACACACAGGAGAGAAATCTTATAGCTGTGATCATTGTGGGAAGAGTTTTACTCAGTCAAGCGGCCTGGTAGTACACCAGAGAACGCACACAGGAGAGAAAACGTATAGCTGTACTCAATGTGGGAAGAGTTTTACTCAGTCAAGCGGCCTGGTAGTACACCAGAGAACACACACAGGAGAGAAATCTTATCTTTGCTCTGACTGCAGAAAGAATTTTGTTAGGTTAAGAGATTTAAAATCACACCAGAGAACACACACAGGAGATAAACTATTTAGCAGGAGATAAATGATATAGCTGGAGATAAATGATATAGCTGTGATCATGTGACAAGAGATACTTTGATAAAAGATCTCTGATCAAACATCAGAAAATACATACATGAGTTGTTTCATGATATCAATGAAATAATGTCACAATGTAGAATGTTTTAACATTGTAGAAGGAGTACTTTAATTAATAATGTCACAATGTAGAATGTTTTAACATTGTAGTAGGAGTACTTTAATTAATAATGTCACAATGTAGAACCCTAAACGTTTCCCCCTGTTCAATTTATTTCAGCGTGATATGGATATTAGCCTCTGGGAAAAATCCAGGCTATGAATTGAAAGAGTATTTATGTGATTTAACAAAAAGTAAAAAAAAATATTTTAAAAAGTTGTGTTACACGTTAATCAAAATGCAGCTAGCTGTTTTCTACAAATTGTCCTCTGACCAGAGATGTACACATTATTCCCAGATTCCATGTGGTGTTTGAGCTATTCGTTTTAACAGGACGTGCAACCTCATCTCCCCCCTCTTGCGCAATTGATTTCAACATGATATCGATGAAATAAGTGTTGCGTTCCTTTGTTTAGCGACCCATGTAAATGAATCACTCCAAAATGTAGCTGACTGTCTTCTGCAGGTTGTCCTCTAACCAGTGAGGTAAAAGTTATCTCCCATTTCCATGTGTTTTTTTAGTTGTGTTAGTTTCAACAGCAGGTACAACCTGATCTCCCCCATAATCTATATCAGTGACTTATTGTTGGTGCTTGTGCAGTTTATAAGGTGCTTGTTTTAATATGATTATTGTGGCACATTTGTGTAGATAGTACAGTTTAGGTTTTCAATATATCACAAACTGTTTTTGCATATTGGTTATTGATTTGGACATGTTAAAACTGTGTTTTGACATTGAGGTTTCCCACGTAGCAAAATGTCATTGAAAAGACATTGAAAAGAAGACTATGCCTGATGTCCAATATAAACTCAGCAAAAAAAGAAACGTCCCCTTTTCAGGACCCTGTCTTTCAAAGATAATTTGTAAAAATCCAAATAACTTCACAGATCTTCATTGTAAAGGGTTTAAACACTGTTTCCCATGCTTGTTCAATGAACCATAAATAATTAATGAACATGCACCTGTGGAACGGTCATTAAGACACTAACAACTTTAGATGGTAGGCAATTAAGGTCACAGTTATGAAAACTAAGGACACAAAAGAGGCCTACTATTGACTCTGGAAAACACCAAAAGAAATATGCCCAGGATCCCTGCTCATCTGCGTAAACGTGCCTTATGCATGCTGCAAGGAGGCATCCTCCCTCATGTGGTACCCTTCCTGCAGGCTCATCCTGACATGACAATGCCACCAGCCATACTGCTCATTCTGTGCGTGATTTCCTGCAAGACAGGAATGTCAGTGTTCTGTCATGGCCAGTGAAGAACCCGGATCTCAATCCCATTGAGCACGTCTGGGACCTGTTGGATCGGAGGGTGAGGGCTAGGGCAATTCCCCCCAGAAATGTCCGGGAACTTGTATGTGCCTTGGTGGAAGAGTGGGGTAACATCTCACAGCAAGAACTGGCAAATCTGGTGCAGTCCATGAGGAGGAGATGCACTGCAGTACTTAATGCAGCTGGTGGCCACACCAGATACTGACTGTTACTTTTGATTTTGACCCCCCCCCCCCCCCCCCCCAGGGACACATTATTTGTGTGTGGAACTTGTTCAGTTTATGTCTCAGTTGTTGAATCTTGTTATGTTCATACAAATATTTACACATGTTAAGTTTGCTGAAAATAAACGCAGTTGACAGTGAGAGGACTTTTTTTTGTTGCTGAGTTTACATTCGGTTTTAGTTGAAAATATGTATTTTCAGGTCGTTTTTTCAACGACTTGACAACAACTTAATTTCAACGTACTTGCCGCCTATAAACATGGACGCAGTATAATAAATTGGTCTATAATCAGTTTTATTAACAATCTTACATCACTCCAGTATTTCTTTACAACATTCAAGTGCTACTTGTCTTTATTCCACTACTGAAGAAGCATGACTCAAATAACCTACTCATATTTCAAACATCCAGCCTGACAAAATATATATGTTTTATTATTCAATGCCTCACCATTAAGTGAATTATTGCCAATACATATTAACAAAGGGGTGATCATTCTGTTTTGATATTTCATATTTACAATTCATGCAACATTTAGTAATCATAATTTATGCAACGAACTGACCATTTTGGGGTACAATTATATTGACATTGTTGCACTGCTTGTAGAATATCAGGGTTCATTCTCAGATGTGCCAACCCAAATGTACTAGAGTATGACATTGGGGACTCGGCCCCAATCCAACAACATGCCTATCGAGTGAACCCTGAAAAGAGAGAGAAGCTCCGCAGTGAGGTGGAAAGTTACTGAGGATATTGCAGGAGTTTCCTCTTGAAATCAGACATGTCCGTGGTAAGGACAACTTGGTTGCTGATTGTCTCAAGGGTGGGCAGTCAAAAGGATTTGTGTTTTGCATTTAGCCAGTGCGTTGTCATGGATCACAATTTATTTTGACTGCACGTTTTTCTGTATTGGAGATGAGTTTTGTTTGGGCTCGTTCCAAGGGGACGAGAGTTCTAGAAACTAGTGAGTTTTAGGAAGACCAGAGTTCTAGAAGCTAGTGAGTTTTAGGAAGACCAGAGTTCTAGAAGCCAGTGAGTTTTAGCAAGACGAGAGTTATAGAAACTAGTGAGTTTTAGGAAGACCAGAGTTCTAGAAGCTAGTGAGTTTTAGGAAGACCAGAGTTCTAGAAGCTAGTGAGTTTTAGGAAGACCAGAGTTCTAGAAGCTAGTGAGTTTTAGGAAGACCAGAGTTCTAGAAACTAGTGAGTTTTAGGAAGACCAGAGTTATAGAAACTAGTGAGTTTTAGGAAGACCAGAGTTATAGAAACTAGTGAGTTTTAGGAAGACCAGAGTTATAGAAACTAGTGAGTTTTAGGTCAGTAACTTATAACCACGGAACCACTCCAGACCTTTCATGCATGACTTAAAGCACCTGAGTATTAGATTTACTGCCAGGGTCTAGTATGTCACTGCCAGGTCTGATTTTCTCTTTGGTTTTGAGCCCACGGCAAGAAGGCACCAGAGCCTATTGTGGTAACAGGTTCACACTAGATAACACAACCACACAGTGCATGAAAAACATGAGGTGTGTCTAACGTTTGCAAGCTTGAGCTAGCTACCGAGCTAGCATACAAACTCGGTAGCACAGAGTAGATCCTCCATATGACGTTGAGAAATAGTGCATTGTGGGTAGTTTAGAAGATATCCGGAAATAAGTTAATAAATATGAAATAACGCAAAAACATAACTGTTTGAACTTAATAGGTAACCAGATCGTGACTACAACTAAGTTCCTAAGTCTTTAACCACACTATGTTGTTACATTGGTGAGTAAAAACACATGCTTCCTACCCTTTAACTTTTTGTCTAAAAATAAAATCTACATTTTACTCAACTTCGTTACCCACTCCAGTCAGCAGATGGCGATGTGGGACTTTAAGGCTATGCTGCTAGTGTGACGTATAATCTAGTGGACGGGACGCTTCTTTCAACAGCAGCAACAGTTAGTCAGACTCCTCGGTAGCTTGCTAGACAAAATAGCCCAACCAATAAAGCTCTTTAGACGCTTTCGTGTATATTAGCCACTGTGTTTTAAACCCACTTCTGTCGTCTAGTTAGTTATCCCATTTAATTTCATATTTACGGTGTTGTTGTTATTGGTCAGCTAGCTGGCTGGTTAAGTTAGCACTAGCCTAGCTAGCTAACATCCCCGACCATGAGCTCACTAAGCTACTCTCCTCCTGCTAAAGAAGAGGAGGTCTGCTGGACGGAGAAAGAAGCTCTAGTGAAAGAGGAGGAGGAAGAGGAGGATGTTACAATACAAAAACAAGTAGAGGGTGATGCTGTTACCGTGAAAGAAGAAGAGAAAGACGTGTTCAGAGTGAAAGAGGAAGAGGATGTTAAAGTGAAAGAAGAGGAGGCTCCCGTGTTTGGAGTGAAAGAGGAGGAGGAGGAGATGACTGTCACATCGAAAAGGGAGGAGGAGGAAGAAGAGGAGGAAACTGGATATCTGGTTCCGGTTTCCCAAAGGCATCTTAAGGCATCCAATGGTTCTAATGATGAACTTAGCAGTAAGATGCTTTTGAGAAACCGAGCCCTGATTAACACTAGTAAGTACTGTCTTAAAAACAGAGGCACAACCTCTGCAGTTGTTGAACTGATGTGTGGTGTTAAAGGGGAAATCTGCAGTTGCTACATCCATATTTGGACTTTTAAATTATTTATATATAGCCATTGATTCTTGAAGAATATAACACATGCCTCATGAGCTTAGTTCAACTGTCGTACCCCATCAGAACCTAAAGTAAGCTTTTTCTACTCCAATGTTTAGAAACAATGTAAATGTAAACCAACACTGTATCGCCTCAACATGGTTAAAACTACAATGTTGATACCATGGATGGTCAGTCCTTGCATCCATAGGTCTGTCTATGATTTTGAGAGTAGTTACATTTCTCCAGTCCCATCCATCATCTTATTACCAAATCAGTGGCAGAATGACAGCTTTGTTATTGTTTGAACTGCAGATTGGTGGATTGATTGATGTGTGGCTTTTTTAAAGGGACAACCTTGGATTTAAACATAAACAAAATGGCTGCCCTTAGACTTGGTTTGGTAAACAGCTGAGGGATGGGGGCTGGAGAAATGTAACCACTCTCAAATTCATAGAGAAAGCTATTGTAGCAACCTTAACCTAAAACCTAGCGACCTCATCAAGAAGTTCAGACATCTTGGTATAACAGTTATAAGGTGTTGGCTTGACAGTCTCTGGACCCAGGTTTGAGTCCAGCTCAGGGCTACCCCTGGAATTCACTACACTATGAATACAAGGACTGGCCGTCCATAAGGTCAAAATCACAGTTTTAACCAAATTGAGGCTATACAGTGTTTGTTTACAAACAGTGGCGTTATATGAGCTTATGTTTTGGTTTCGGTTTCTGATGGCGTAAGACAGTTGAAACATTTGAGGCATTTAAAAGTTATATTCTTCAGGAATCAATGACTATCCAGTTTATGGGTCTTTCTATATCTGCCAGTGAGGCTTTCCTGTGGGGGTCAAATTGTTGGAGCTGTTGATAAGTCATTGTATAATATTCTGCAAATGTATTTTCATTTTTATTAGGGCTGACCCTAGTCGACTGGTCGATTTTTTGGTCGATAGGCTGTTTTGTCGACAGATTTTTTTAGTCGAGCAGTCGCAAATACACTATATATACAAAAGTATGTGGACACCCCTTCAAATTAGTCGATTCAGCTGTTTCAGCCACAACCGTTGCTGACAGGTGTATAAAATCGAGCACACAGCCATGCAATTTCCATAGACAAACATTGGCAGTAGAATGGCCTTACTGAAGCGCTCAGTGACTTTAAACGTAGCACCGTCATAGGATGCCACCTTTCCAACAAGTCAGTTCGTCAAATTTCTGCCCTGCTAGAGCTGCCCCGGTCAACTGTAAGTGCTGTTATTGTGAAGTGGAAACGTCTAGGAGCAACAACGGCTGAACTGCGAAGTGGTAGGCCACACAAGCTCACAGAACGGGCCCGCCGAGTGCTGAAGCGCGTTCCAAACTGCCTCTGGAAGCAACGTCAGCAGAATAACTGTTAGTCGGGAGCTTCATGAAATGGGTTTCCATGGCCGAGCAGCCGCACACAAGCCCCAGATCACCATGCGCAATGCCAAGTGTCGGCTGGAGTGGTGTAAAGCTCGCTGCCATTGGACTCTGGAGCAGTAGAAAGGCGTTCTCTGGAGTGATCAATCCGACGGACGAATCTGGGTTTAGCGGACGCCCGGAGAACACTACTTGCCCCAATGCATAGTGCCAACTGTAATGTTTGGTGGAGGAGGAATAATGGCCTGGGGCTGTTATTCATGGTTCGGTCCCCTTAGTTCCAGTGAAGGGAAATCTTAACGCTACAGCATACAGTGACATTCTAGATGATTCTGTGCTTCCAACTTTGTGGCAACAGTTTGGGGAAGGCCCTTTCCTGTTTCAGCATGACAATGCCCCTGTGCGTAAAGCAAAGTCCAAACAGAAATGGTTTGTCGAGATCGGTGTGGAAGAACTTGACTTGCCTGCGCAGAGCCCTGACCTCAACCCCATCGAACACCTTTGGGATGAATTGGAAGGCCGACTGCGAGCCAGGCCTAATCGCCCAACGTCAGTGCCCGACCTCACTAAAGCTCTTGTGGCTGAATGGAAGCAAGTCCCCGCAGCAATGTTCCAACATCTAGTGGAAAGCCTTCCTAGAAGAGTGGAGGCTGTTATAGCAGCAAAGGGAGGACCAAATCCATATTAATGCCTCTGCTTGAAACATGTAGGTATTACAGACACGGTCAGGGAGACGTTTTAAAATGTCAGTGAAGACTCTTGCCAGCTGGTCAGTTCATGCTCTGAGTACGCGTCCTGGTAATCTGTCTGTGAAGATTAACCTGTTTAACCCCTTGGAGTCAATTGACGCAAATTTGCTTCAATCTAAGTAATTTAAGTAATCCATAGTACGACCATCTTAAAACAATTCCATATGTCAGTTTACACCCCCTCCCCCAACGGCTTAGATTTACAGGGGTTAAAGGTCTTACTCACATCGGCTAAGGAGAGAGTGATCATACAGTCGTCCGGAACAGCTGGTGCACAAGACTTTGTGGAGGCCACGGAGATGGCACAGTCCATCGCTCTAAGACATGTGATACATAAATTGTATATGGTTATATTATGTAAAAAAAATAATGATGCAACACTAATAAATCTAATATTATTTTATAACAAATGTACTTTCTCCCGCTTTGGATACTGTCGCTGTCCGCGGTTCTGAATGTAATTATATGCACAAGCACAAAACACCACATCTGTAATTTTAGTCCCGTCTGAATCTGCCATGGCAGTCATTTTTACATGGCAGGAGAGGAACAATTCAAGCCAGAATAACCTACTGTTTTTTGGCGAACTCCAAGGTCCTCTGGAAATACTAGTCCCGTGTGAATCGACATCCCTGTGTTTTGAGAGAAATGAGTTTGACAGGTGTTGCTCACGGTTTGATCAAGAAAACAATTACTGATTTGATCAATTTAACGAAGTGCTGCTCATAGCCTACATATGAAGGGCCTGCAAGTATCAACTTTCACAGTGGATGATTTTGTTCATATGTTTTGTGAGTATTCACATTTCTAGCCTACAATCATCGATGTTACTACTAATGTGAAAACAAGACAAGATATTACTATTATTGCTCACTTGACTGTCTTAAGACAATTGTCAAATAATTTAACAGATGTCAATTGTTGTACAGCTTCATGGGTACGCTCTGGGCATCACCTTTTACCTCAAATAAACAGTATTTCTGCTGTTGTGGCCCTTTAACCATCTGTCTGACTTTGTCGTTCACACAGAAGAGAGACGTGACTATCGTGGATCCTCTGGGGAGCCTCAACAACATCATGAAGCTGAGGAGGCAGAGAAGAGTCCCTCCAGATCAGAACACCTCAAGAAACACCAGCGGAAACCCACAGGGAAGAAATCTCACTGCTGCTCTGACTGTGGGAAGATATTCAACTATTCTACAGACCTTAAAAGACATATGAGAATCCATACAGGAGAGAAAACCTATAGCTGTAATCAATGTGGGAAGAGTTTTACTCGCTCAAGCTGCCTGAAGGGACATTTGAGAACACACACAGGAGAGAAACTATATAGCTTCGATCAATGTGGGAAGAGTTTTACTTACTCAAGCAACATGAAGGTACATCTGAGAACACACATAGAAGAGAAACCACACCACTGCTCTGACTGTGGGAAGAGTTTTGTTTCGTCCCAATGTTTAGAATCACACCAGAGAACACACACAGGAGAGAAGCCTTATAGCTGTGATCAATGTGGGAAGAGTTTTAGTGAATCAAGCAACCTGAAGGTACATTTGAGAACGCACACTGGAGTGAAACCTTATAGCTGTGATCAATGTGGGAAGAGTTTTACTCACTCAAGCTGCCTGAAGGTACATTTGAGAACGCACACTGGAGAGAAACCTTATAGCTGTGATCAATGCGGGAAGAGTTTTAGTCAATCAAGCAACCTGATGATACATTTGAGAACACACACTAGAGAGAAACCTTATAGCTGTGATCAATGCGGGAAGAGTTTTAGTCAATCAAGCAACCTGATGATACACCAGAGAAAACACACAGGAGAGAAACCATATAGCTGTGATCAATGCGGGAAGAGTTTTACTCAATCAAACTGCCTGATGGCACATTTGAGAACACACACAGGAGAGAAACCTTCTAGCTGTGATCAATGTGGCAAGAGTTTTAGTGATTCAAACAAACTGAAGGTACATTTGAGAACACTCACAGGAGAGAAACCTTCTAGCTGTGATCAATGTGGGAAGAGTTTTAGTCGACCAAGCATCCTGATGGTACATTTGAGAATGCACACTGGAGAGAAACCTTATAGCTGTGATCAATGTGGGAAGAGTTTTAGTCGATCAAGCAACCTGAAGGTACATTTGAGAATGCACACAGGAGAGAAACCTTATAGCTGTGATCAATGTGGGAAGAGTTTTAGTGATTCAAACAAACTGAAGGTACATTTGAGAACACACACTAGAGAGAAACCTTATAGCTGTGATCAATGTGGCAAGAGATACGCTGGTAAAAGAACTCTGATTAAACATCAGAAAGTACATACATGAAGGAGTTGTTTCATGATATCAATTAAATAATGTCACAATGTTTTAACATTGTTGTATGAGTATTTTAATGAATTTCACAATGTAGAACTATTTACATTTTACATTTTTTGTCATTTAGCAGACGCTCTTATCCAGAGCGACTTACATAATTTTTTTATTTTTCATACTGGCCCCCCGTGGGAATCGAACCCACAACCCTGGCGTTGCAAACGCCATGCTCTACCAACTGAGCTACATCCCTGCTGGCCATTCCCTCCCCTACCCTGGACGACGCTGGGCCAATTGTGCGCCGCACCAACCGTTTTCCCCCTGTTCTATTGATTTCAGCGTGATATGGATATTAGCCTCATCAGGGGGAAAATCCAGGCTCTGAAATGAGTTGTGTTACACTTACCACGTTGGCGACCCACTTGAATCAAAATGCAACACTTCTAAATGTAGCTAGCTGTTTTCTACAAATTGTCCTCCAACCAGTGATGTACACATTATTCCCAGATTCCGTGTGGTTTTTGAGCTGTTAGTTTTAACAGGACGTGCAACCTCATCTCCCCCCTCTCCTGCAATTGATTTCAACGTGATATCGATATGAGTGATGACAAATAAGTGTTGCGTTTCTCTTCGTTTTGGGGACCGCTAAATTTAAATGCATCACTCCAAAATATAGCTGACTGTCTTCTGCAGGTCCTCTAACCAGTGAAGTAAAAGATATCGCCCGTTTCCATGTGTATTTTTTTGTTGTGTTAGTTTCAACATCAAGTACAACCTGATTTCCCCCCCTAATCGATATCAGTGATTTATTGCCACTTGTCAAAACAACTGTGTTTTTGGTGCTTGTGCAGTTAATAAGGTGGTTGTTTAAAAAAATACAAGTATTATGATTACTATTGTGGAACATGTTTGTGTCGATAGTACATTTTATGTTTAGGTTTTCCATTTATCACAAACTATTTCTGCATATTGGTTATTGATTTGGACACGTTAAAACTGTGTTTTGACATTGGGCAGTATCCCACCTTGCAAAATATAGTTGAAAAGACATTGAAAAGAAGACTATGCTCGAGGTCCAATCTACTTTTGGTTTTGGTTGAAAGTTAAAGTTAAAAATATGTTTTTTTAGGTCGTTGTTTCAACGACTTGAAAACAACTTCATTTCAACATACTGTAGCGACCCGCACAGACAGCTGTGTGTCATGTGTTAGGCTAGTAGATGGTTGTGTTGTACCTACCAGTACTCTCTTTTACGTCTGGGCTTCACGAGAGAAGGTCACGATTGGCTTGTGGGTTATCTTGCATTTATTTGGCGTGGGCTACGGCCAAACAGTAGCCTGTGTAAAGTTGGTTTAATAAACCGTCCATTCGTAAACTCAATCCTCTGTCTGGACAGTTGTTCTTTTATGATCTAGTCATTACAGTATGAAGAGGTAACTCCATGGACCATTTATTCGATTTATTGAAAGCTAGTCAATGTTACAGTTTGAATAGCCTAGCCAGCTACTGGAAATGTCAATGTGTGTTTCATTATCTGGTGGTCTCTCTGTCAATGAATTGAATTTCACTGTAACATCCTCCTCCTCTTTCACTCTGAACGCGTCTTCCTCTTCTTTCACTGTAACATCCTCCTCCTCTTTCACTCTGAACGCGTCTTCCTCTTCTTTCACTGTAACGTCTTTCTCTTCTTCTTTCACGGTAACAGCATCACCCTCTACTTGTTTTTGTATTGTAACATCCTCCTCTTCCTCCTCCTCTTTCACTAGAGCCTCTTTCTCCGTCCAGCAGACCTCCTCTTCTTTAGCAGGAGGAGAGTAGCTTAGTGAGCTCATGGTCGGGGATGTTAGCTAGCTAGGCTAGTGCTAACTTAACCAGCCAGCTAGCTGACCAATAACAACAACACCGTAAATATGAAATTAAATGGGATAACTAACTAGACGACAGAAGTGGGTTTAAAACACAGTGGCTAATATACACGAAAGCGTCTAAAGAGCTTTATTGGTTGGGCTATTTTGTCTAGCAAGCTACCGAGGTGTCTGACTAACTGTTGCTGCTGTTGAAAGAAGCGTCCCGTCCACTAGATTATACGTCACACTAGCAGCATAGCCTTAAAGTCCCACATCGCCATCTGCTGACTGGAGTGGGTAACGAAGTTGAGTAAAATGTAGATTTTATTTTCAGACAAAAAGTTAAAGGGTAGGAAGCATGAGTTTTTACTCACCAATGTAACAACACAGTGTGGTTAAAGACTTAGGAACTTAGTTGTAGTCACGATCTGGTTACCTATTAAGTACAAACAGTTATGTTTTTGCGTTATTACATATTTATTAACTTATTTCCGGATATCTTCTAAACTACCCACAATGCACTATTTCTCAACGTCATATGGGGGATCTACTCTGTGCTACCGAGTTTGTATGCTAGCTCGGAAGCTAGCTCAAGCTGGCTAACGTTAGCCACGTCTCATGTTTTTCATGCACTGTGTGGTTGTGTTATCTAGTGTGAACCTGTTACCACAATAGGCTCTGGTGCCTTCTTGCAGTGGGCTCAAAAGAAAAGAGAAAATCAGACCTGCTCGTTCCTTTTTGTTTTGTTAACTTTTCAGTAGGGATGTTAGGTTTGATACCGGAGCTACAAGGAATGCGTTGAAATCCCTAAGCAGTATACTTCAAAGCAGTGTGCCGATTCCTGTATCACTTTATCAGCAGCACGTGATCAATGACGTCTGAAGCTTCATTTCGTCAAACAACCACCTGATTGGTTTAGTAATAGGCTTGTTCGACAATGCAGCCGACAAAATGCAGGCGACTGCCGATTGACTGATCTACAAATCACCTTGCATCATAAATAACTACTCATTATATTATTTATAAATCAGTCAACATTTACCCACAATGCAGCATGGATTTGATGCTCTCCAACACAGCCAGTGGTTTAGTAGAAGACATAAAGGCTACGCTGCACAGTCAGTAGGGCGTGTGGGATGTCGTCTATAAAAATGTGGCTGTTCTAAATTCTGTGTTGCTCAAAGCCTTGAGTAATGAACCTATTTTTGACCCATTTGGCTGGAAAGCGTCAATGCTACAGGAAGCTTCGTTTCCCCCTCATCACTACTTCTCAGCATGTTCTCTGGGAAGTAGACTACGGGAGTTTTTGTAACTTTTTCCCACTTTTGGCTTTACTGCTAGCGCGCTAGCTGACTGACATCTGGAATCTGTCTATTTTGGATGTTGGGGATTTTCCCCTGCCATCATTCTGTATGTCTCTGCTCTTTTGATCTGCAGTTATGTTTCAGTTGGGTTTTGGTAGTTGGGTTCTAACTGGGTCTCCGGAAGTTGGGCTCCAGCTCGTAGACCATAGCTAGTTGGCTAAATAGCTAACGTTAGCTGGCTGGCTAAGATAACTGCATATACAGTGGGGAGAACAAGTATTTGATACACTGCCGATTTTGCAGGTTTTCCTACTTACAAAGCATGTAGAGGTCTGTAATTTTTATCATAGGTACACTTCAACTGTGAGAGACGGAATCATTAACAAAAATCCAGAAAATCACATTGTATGATTTTTAACTAATTAATTTGCATTTTATTGCATGATATAAGTATTTGATACATCAGAAAAGCAGAACTTAATATTTGGTACAGAAACCTTTGTTTGCAATTACAGAGATCATACGTTTCCTGTAGGTCTTGACCAGGTTTGCACACACTGCAGCAGGGATTTTGGCCCACTCCTCCATACAGACCTTCTCTAGATCCTTCAAGTTTCGGGGCTGTCGCTTGGCAATACGGACTTTCAGCTCCCTCCAAAGATGTTCTATTGGGTTCGGGTCTGGAGACTGGCTAGGCCACTCCAGGACCTTGAGATGCTTCTTACTCTCCTTAGTTGCCCCAGCTGTGTGTTTCGGGTCGTTGTCATGCTGGAAGACCCAGCCACGACCCATCTTCAATTCTCTTACTGAGGGAAGGAGGTTGTTGGCCAAGATCTCGTGATACATGGCCCCATCCATCCTCCCCTCAATACGGTGCAGTCGTCCAGTCCCCTTTGCAGAAAAGCATCCCCAAAGAATGATGTTTCCACCTTCATGCTTCACGGTTGGGATGGTGTTCTTGGGGTTGTACTCATTCTTCTTCTTCCTCCAAACACGGCGAGTGGAGTTTAGACCAAAAAGCTCTATTTTTGTCTCATCAGACCACATGACCTTCTCCCATTCCTCCTCTGGATCATCCAGATGGTCATTGGCAAACTTCAGACGGGCCTGGACATGCGCTGGCTTGAGCAGGGGGACCTTGCGTGCGCTGCAGGATTTTAATCCATGACGGCGTAGTGTGTTAATAATGGTTTTCTTTGAGACTGTGGTCCCAGCTCTCTTCAGGTCATTGACCAGGTCCTGCCGTGTAGTTCTGGGCTGATCCCTCACCTTCCTCATGATCATTGATGCCCCACGAGGTGAGATCTTGCATGGAGCCCCAGACCGAGGGTGATTGACCGTCATCTTGAACTTCTTCCATTTTCGAATAATTGCGCCAACAGTTGTTGCCTTCTCACCAAGCTGCTTGCCTATTGTCCTGTAGCCCATCCCAGCCTTGTGCAGGTCTACAATTTTATCCCTGATGTCCTTACACAGCTCTCTGGTCTTGGCCATTGTGGAGAGGTTGGAGTCTGTTTGATTGAGTGTGTGGACAGGTGTCTTTTATACAGGTAATGAGTTCAAACAGGTGCAGTTAATACAGGTAATGAGTGGAGAACAGGAGAGGTTCTTAAAGAAAAACTAACAGGTCAGTGAGAGCCGGAATTCTTACTGGTTGGTAGGTGATCAAATACTTATGTCATGCAATAAAATGCAAATTAATTACTTAAAAATCATACAATGTGATTTTCTGGATTTTTGTTTTAGATTCCGTCTCTCACAGTTGAAGTGTACCTATGATAAAAATTACAGACCTCTACATGCTTTGTAAGTAGGAAAACCTGAAAAATCGGCAGTGTATCAAATACTTGTTCTCACCACTGTAGATAACATTCTATGATATTTTGGTTAGATGGCGTTATGTATTTCCAAAACGTTGGTTTTCCACCATTGGATGCCCTTTTATGCACATGCAACATGGTCTAGGGAAAGGCGCCTGTTCAACGTCGCACTGAAGACTGTTTCAGAACCGTGGACAGCGACTGCTATCCAACGAGGGAGAAAGCGCATTTGTTATGAAATAATATAATTTTTATTCGTTTTGCACCATTGTTCTAACCATATACAATGTCTTAGAGTGATGGACTGTGCCATCCCCACGGCCTCCACAATGGATCAGTCCACTCAGACAGGCCTCCACAATGGATCAGTCCACTCAGACAGGCCTCCACAATGGATCAGTACACTCAGACAGGCCTCCACAATGGATCAGTCCACTCAGACAGGCCTCCACAATGGATCAGTCCACTCAGACAGGCCTCCACAATGGATCAGTCCACTCAGACAGGCCTCCACAATGGATCAGTCCACTCAGACAGGCCTCCACAATGGATCAGTCCACTCAGACAGGCCTCCACAATGGATCAGTCCACTCAGACAGGCCTCCACAATGGATCAGTCCACTCAGACAGGCCTCCACAATGGATCAGTCCACTCAGACAGGCCTACTCTGTGCTACTGAGTTTGTATGCTAGCTCGGTAGCTAGCTCAAGCTTGCAAACGTTAGCCACACCTCATTTTTTTCATGCACTGTGTGGTTGTGTTATCTAGTGTGAACCTGTTACCACAATAGGCTCTGGTGCCTTCTTGCCGTGGGCTCAGAACCAAAGAGAAAATCAGACCTGGCAGTGACATTTTAGACCCTGGCAGTAAATCTAATACTCAGGTGCTTTAAGTCATGCATGAAAGGTCTAGGGTGGTTCCGTGGTTATAAGTTACTAACCTAAAACTCACTAGTTTCTATAACTCTCGTCTTGCTAAAACTCACTAGCTTCTAGAACTCTGGTCTTCCTAAAACTCACTAGCTTCTAAAACTCACTGGCTTCTAGAACTCTGGTCTTCCTAAAACTGACTAGCTTCTAGAACTCTGGTCTTCCTAAAACTGACTAGCTTCTAGAACTCTGGTCTTCCTAAAACTGACTAGCTTCTAGACCTCTGGTCTTCCTAAAACTCACTAGCTTCTAGAACTCTGGTCATCCTAAAACTCACTAGCTTCTAGAACTCTGGTCTTCCTAAAACTCACTAGCTTCTAGAACTCTCGTCTTCCTAAAACTCATTAGCTTCTAAAACTCTTGTCCCCTTGGAACGAGCCCAAACAAAACTAATCTCCAATACAGAAAAACGTGAAGTAAAAATAAATTGTGATCCATGACAACGCACTGGCTAAATGCAAAAAACACAAATCCTTTTGACTGCCCACCCTTGAGACAATCAGCAACCAAGTTGTCCTTACCACGGACATGTCTGATTTCAAGAGGAAACTCCTGCAATATCCGTAGTAACTTTCCACTTCACTGCGGAGCTTCTCTCTCTTTTCAGGGTTCACTCGATAGGCATGTTGTTGGATCGGAGCTGAGTCCCCAATGTCATGCTCTAGTACATTTGGGTTGGCACATCTGAGAATGAACCCTGATATTCTACAAGCAGTGCAACAATGTCAATATAATTGTACCCCAAAATGGTCAGTTGGTTGCATAATTTATGATTACTAAATGTTGCATGAATTGTAAATATAAAATATCAAAACAGAATGATCACCCCTTTGTTAATATGTATTGGCAATAATTCACTTAATGGTGAGGCATTGAATAATACAAAATGTATCTTTTGTCAGGCTGAATGTTTGAAATATGAGTAGGTGATTTGAGTCATGCTTCTTCAGTAGTGGAATAAAGACAAGTAGCACTTGAATGTTGTAAAGAAATACTGGAGTGATGTAAGATTGTTAATAAAACTGATTATAGACCAATTTATTATACTGCGTCCATGTTTATAGGCTGCAAGTACGTTGAAATTAAGTTGTTGTCAAGTCGTTGAAAAAACGACCTGAAAATACATATTTTCAACTAAAACCGAATGTAAACTCAGCAACAAAAAAAGTCCTCTCACTGTCAACTGCGTTTATTTTCAGCAAAACTTAACATGTGTAAATATTTGTATGAACATAACAAGATTCAACAACTGAGACATAAACTGAACAAGTTCCACACACAAATAATGTGTCCCTGGGGGGACACATTATCAAAATCAAAAGTAACAGTCAGTATCTGGTGTGGCCACCAGCTGCATTAAGTACTGCAGTGCATCTCCTCCTCATGGACTGCACCAGATTTGCCAGTTCTTGCTGTGAGATGTTACCCCACTCTTCCACCAAGGCACATACAAGTTCCCGGACATTTCTGGGGGGAATTGCCCTAGCCCTCACCCTCCGATCCAACAGGTCCCAGACGTGCTCAATGGGATTGAGATCCGGGTTCTTCACTGGCATTGACAGAACACTGACATTCCTGTCTTGCAGGAAATCACGAACAGAATGAGCAGTATGGCTGGTGGCATTGTCATGTCAGGATGAGCCTGCAGGAAGGGTACCACATGAGGGAGGATGCCTCCTTGCAGCATGCATAAGGCACGTTCACGCAGATAAGCAGGGATCCTGGGCATATTTCTTTTGGTGTTTTCCAGAGTCAATAGTAGGCCTCTTTTGTGTCCTAAGTTTTCATAACTGTGACCTTAATTGCCTACCATCTGTAAGTCTTAACGACCGTTCCACAGGTGCATGTTCATTAATTATTTATGGTTCATTGAACAAGCATGGGAAACAGTGTTTAAACCCTTTACAATGAAGATCTGTGAAGTTATTTTGGATTTGTACAAATTATCTTTGAAAGACAGGGTCCTGAAAAAGGGACGTTTCTTTTTTTGCTGAGTTTATATTGGACATCAGGCATAGTCTTCTTTTCAATGTCTTTTCAATGACATTTTGCTACGTGGGAAACCTCAATGTCAAAACACAGTTTTAACATGTCCAAATCAATAACCAATATGCAAAAACAGTTTGTGATATATTGAAAACCTAAACCTAAACTGTACTATCTACACAAATGTGCCACAATAATCATATTAAAACAAGCACCTTATAAACTGCACAAGCACCAACAATAAGTCACTGATATCGATTATGGGGGAGATCAGGTTGTACCTGCTGTTGAAACTAACACAACTAAAAAAACACATGGAAATGGGAGATATATTTTACCTCACTGGTTAGAGGACAACCTGCAGAAGACAGTCAGCTACATTTTGGAGGGATGCATTTACATTTATGGGTCGCTAAACAAAGGAACGCAACACTTATTTCATCGATATCATGTTGAAATCAATTGCGCAAGAGGGGGGAGATGAGGTTGCACATCCTGTTAAAACTAACAGCTCAAACACCACATGGAATCTGGGAATAATGTGTACATCTCTGGTCAGAGGACAATTTGTAGAAAACAGCTAGCTATGTTTTGATTAACGTGTAACACAACTTTTTTTTTATTTATTTTTTACTTTTTGTTAAATCACATAAATACTCTTTCAATTCATAGCCTGGGTTTTTCCCAGAGGCTAATATCCATATCACGCTGAAATAAATTGAACAGGGGGAAATGTTTAGGGTTCTACATTGGGACATTATTAATTAAAGTACTCCTTCTACAAAGTACTCCTTCTACACCCCAATGGTGGAACAAGCTCCCTCACGACGCCAGGACAGCGGAGTCACTCACCACCTTCCGGAGACATTTGAAACCCCACCTCTTTAAGGAATACCTGGGATAGGATAAAGTAATCCTTCTACCCCCCCCCCCCCAAAAAAAAATTGTAAAGTGGTTATCCCACTGGCTATAGGGTGAACGCACCAATTTGTGAGTCGCTCTGGATAAGAGCGTCTGCTAAAAGACGTAAATGTGCCCTTGAGCAAGGCACTTAACCCTAATTGCTCCTGTAAGTCGCTCTGGATAAGAGCGTCTGCTAAATGACTAAAATGTAAATGTAAATGTACAATGTTAAAACCTTCTACATTGTGACATTATTTCATTGATATCATGAAACAACTCATGTATGTATTTTCTGATGTTTGATCAGAGATCTTTTATCAAAGTATCTCTTGTCACATGATCACAGCTATATCATTTATCTCCAGCTATATCATTTATCTCCTGCTAAATTGTTTCTCTCCTGTGTGTGTTCTCTGGTGTGATTTTAAATCTCTTAACCTAACAAAATTCTTTCTGCAGTCAGAGCAGTGATAAGGTTTCTCTCCTGTGTGTGTTCTCTGGTGTACTACCAGGCTGATTGACTGAGTAAAACTCTTCCCACATTGAGTACAGCTATATGGTTTCTCTCCTGTGTGTGTTCTCTGGTGTACTACCAGGGAGCTTAAATGTGTAAAACTCTTCCCACATTGAGTACAGCTATAAGGTTTCTCTCCTGTGTGTGTTCTCTGGTGAACTATCAGGGAGCTTAAATGAGCAAAACTCTTCCCACATTGATTACAGCTATAAGGTTTCTCGCCTGTGTGTGTTCTCTGGTGTATCGTCAGATACACAGATGTACCAAAACTCTTCCCACATTGATCACAGCTATAAGGTTTCTCTCCTGTGTGTGTTCTCTGGTGTACTATCAGGGAGCTTAAATGAGTAAAACTCTTCCCACATTGAGGTTTCTCTCCTGTGTGTGTTCTCTGGTGTGATTTTAAATCTCTTAAACTAACAAAAGTCTTTCCGCAGTCAGAGCAGTCGTAAGGTTTCTCTCCTGTGTGTGTTCTCTGGTGCACTATCAGGGAGCTTGACCGAGTAAAACTCTTCCCACATTGATCACAGCTATAAGGTTTCTCTCCTGTGTGTGTTCTCTGGTGTACTATCAGGGAGCTTAAATGAGTAAAACTCTTCCCACATTGATCACAGCTATAAGGTTTCTCTCCTGTGTGTACTCGCTGGTGTATTTTAAGTTCTGATGAAAACCTGCAACGTTTCCCACAGTCAGAGCAGCAGTGAGATTTCTTCCCAGTGGGTCTCAGATGGTTTTTCTTAAGGTGTTCTGATCTGGAGAGAGACCTTTCTGCCTCGTCAGCATCATGTTGTTGAGGCTCCCCAGAGGATCCACGATAGCCACGTCTCTCTCCTGTGTGAACGACAAAGTCAGACAGATGGTTAAAGAAACACAACAGCAGAAATACACTGTTTATTTGAGGTAAAAGGTGATACCCAGAGCGTACCCATGAAATTGTACAACAATTGATGCCTTAAATTATTTGACAATTGTCTTTTATACAGTCAAGTGAGCAACAATAGTCATATTTTGTCTTGTTTTCACATTAGTAGTAACATCGATGACTGTAGGCTAGAAATAAGTTAAAGTTTAAAGTTGTTGAAATCCTAAGCAGAGTGCCAGACGACTTTTACTCTCCAATATAGGACCCTTTCTGTGTTTGCTGTTTGTTGCTATGCAACACAATTTGGCTGCAGAAACTCCTCCATGCTAATAACCTCTAGTTATGGATGTAGTATATCTGAACTCCTCCATGCTAATAACCGATAGATATGGATGTAGTATATCTGAACTCCTCCCTGCTAATAACCTCTAGTTATGGATGTAGTATATCTGAACTCCTCCATGCTAATAACCTCTAGTTATGGATGTAGTATATCTGAACTCCTCCATGCTAATAACCTCTAGTTATGGATGTAGTATATCTGAACTCCTCCATGCTAATAACCTCTAGTTATGGATGTAGTATATCTGAACTCCTCCATGCTAATAACCGCTAGATATGGATGTAGTATATCTGAACTCCTCCATGCTAATAACCTCTAGTTATGGATGTAGTATATCTGAACTCCTCCATGCTAATAACCTCTAGTTATGGATGTAGTATATCTGAACTCCTCCATGCTAATAACCTCTAGTTATGGATGTAGTATATCTGAACTCCTCCATGCTAATAACCTCTAGTTATGGATGTAGTATATCTGAACTCCTCCATGCTAATAACCTCTAGTTATGGATGTAGTATATCTGAACTCCTCCATGCTAATAACCTCTAGTTATGGATGTAGTATATCTGAACTCCTCCATGCTAATAACCTCTAGTTATGGATGTAGTACATCTGAACTCCTCCATGCTAATAACCTCTAGTTATGGATGTAGTATATCTGCATGGAGGAACAATGGTGAGCGAAGATTTCACAATGTATTCTGAATATTACCACACATTATCAGAGCAAGATCGGGAGTGCTACTCAAGGAAACTCACATTAAGCTCTGTGTCGTAAAATGCTCTTTGGCTACCTTTGCACACTAAGTGTATGCCAAATTGGCCCATAACTTCATCTAACAATAACATACAGTACCAGTCAAAAGTTTGGACACAACTACTCATTCAAGGGTTGTTCTTTATTTTTACTATTTTCAACATTGTAGAACAATAGTGAAGACATGAAAACTATGAAATAACACATATGGAATCATGTAGTAACCAAAATAGTGTTAAACTAATCAAAATATTTTAGATTTTAGATTCTTCAAAGTAGCCACCGTTTGCCTTGAAGACAACTTTGCACTCTTGGCATTCTCTCAAGCAGCTTCATCTGGAATGCTTTTCCAACAGTCTTGAAGGAGTTCCCACATATGCTGAGCACTTGTTGGCTGCTTTTCCTTCACTCTGCGGTTCAACTCATCCCAAACCATCTCAATTGGGTTGAGGTCGGGGGATTGTGGAGGCCAGGTCATCTGATGCAGCACTCCATCACTCTCCTTCTTGGTAAAATAGCCCTTACACAGCCTGGAGGTGTGTTGGGTCATTGTCCTGTTGAAAAGCAAAATGATAGTCCCACTAAGCCCAAACCAGATGGGATGGCGTATCACTGCAGAATGCTGTGGTAGCCATGCTGGTTAAGTGTGCCTTGAATTCTAAATGAATCACAGACAGTGTCACCATCAAAGCACCCCCACATCACCACACCTCCTCCTCCATGCTTCACGGTGGGAACTACACACGCGGAGATCATCCGTTCACCCACATCGCGTCGCATAAAGACACGGCGGTTGGAACCAAATATCTCAATTTCCACCGGTCTAATGTCCATTGCTCGTGTTTCTTGGCCCTAGCAGATCTCTTCTTCTTATTGGTGTCCTTCAGTAGTGGTTTCTTTGTAGCAATTCAACCATGAAGGCCTGATTTACCCAGTCCCCTCTGAACAGTTGATGTTGAGATACGTCTGTGACTTGAAATCTGTGAAGTCTTTATTTGGGCTGCAATTTCTGAGGCTGGTAACTCTAATGAACTTATCCTCTGCAGCAGAGCTAACTCTGGGTCTTCCATTCCTGTGGCGGTCCTCATGAGAGCCAGTTTCATCATAGCACTTGATGGTTTTTGCGACTGCACTTGAAGAAACTTTCAAAGTTCTTGAAATGTTCCGTATTGTCTGACCTTCATTTGAGCTGTTCTTGCCATAATATGGACTTGGTCTTTCACCAAATAGGGCTATCTTCTGTATACCAACCCTACCTTGTCACAACACAACTGATTGGCTCAAATGCATTAAGAAGGAAATAAATTCCACAAATTAACTTAAGGCACACCTGTTAATTGAAATGCATTCCAGGTGACTACCTCATGAAGCTGCTTGAGAGAATGCCAAGAGTGCAAAGCTGCCATCAAGGCAAAGGGTGGCTACTTTACAGAATCTCTTTGTTTAACACTTTTTTTGTTACTACATGATTCCATATGTGTTATTTCATAGTTTTGATGTCTTCACTATTATTCTACAATGTAGAAAATAGTAAAAAATAAAGAAAAACCCTTGAATGAGTAGGTGTGTCCAAACTTTTGACTGGTAGTGTACATAGTGTACACTAACTGTAAGTTGCTCTGGATAAGAGCGTCTGCTAAATGACTCAAATGTAAATGTAAAATATATATATATATATATACAGTGGGGAGAACAAGTATTTGATATACTGCCGATTTTGCAGGTTTTCCTACTTACAAAGCATGTAGAGGTCTGTAATTTTTATCATAGGTACACTTCAACTGTGAGAGACGGAATCTAAAACAAAAATCCAGCAAATCACATTGTATGATTTTTAAGTAATTAATTTGCATTTTATTGCATGCCATAAGTATTTGATCACCTACCAACCAGTAAGAATTCCGGCTCTCACAGACCTGTTAGTTCTTCTTTAAGAGGCCCTCCTGTTCTCCACTCATTACCTGTATTAACTGCACCTGTTTGAACTCGTTACCTATATAAAAGACACCTGTCCACACACTCAATCAAACAGACTCCAACCTCTCCACAATGGCCAAGACCAGAGAGCTGTGTAAGGACATCAGGGATAAAATTGTAGACCTGCACAAGGCTGGGATGGGCTACAGGACAATAGGCAAGCAGCTTGGTGAGAAGGCAACAACTGTTGGCACAATTATTAGAAAATGGAAGAAGTTCAAGATGACGGTCAATCACCCTCGGTCTGGGGCTCCATGCAAGATCTCACCTCGTGGGGCATCAATGATCATGAGGAAGGTGAGGGATCAGCCCAGAACTACACGACAGGACCTGGTCAATGACCTGAAGAGAGCTGGGACCACAGTCTCAAAGAAAACCATTAGTAACACACTACGCCGTCATGAATTAAAATCCTGCAGCGCACGCAAGGTCCCCCTGCTCAAGCCAGCGCATGTCCAGGCCCGTCTGAAGTTTGCCAATGACCATCTGGATGATCCAGAGGAGGAATGGGAGAAGGTCATGTGGTCTGATGAGACAAAAATATAGCTTTTTGGTCTAAACTCCACTCGCCATGTTTGGAGGAAGAAGAAGGATGAGTACAACCCCAAGAACACCATCCCAACTGTGAAGCATGGAGGTGGAAACATCATTCTTTGGAGATGCTTTTCTGAAAAGGGGACAGGACGACTGCACCGTATTGAGGGGAGGATGGATGGGGCCATGTATCGTGAGATCTTGGCCAACAACCTCCTTCCCTCAGTAAGAGCATTGAAGATGGGTCGTGGCTGGGTCTTCCAGCATGACAACGACCCGAAACACACAGCCAGGGCAACTAAGGAGTGGCTTCGTAAGAAGCATTTCAAGGTCCTGGAGTGGCCTAGCCAGTCTCCAGATCTCAATCCCATAGAAAATCTTTGGAGGGAGTTGAAAGTCTGTGTTGCCCAGCGACAGCCCCAAAACATCACTGCTCTAGAGGAGATCTGCATGGAGGAATGGGCCAAAATACCAGCAACAGTGTGTGAAAACCTTGTGAAGACTTACAGAAAACTTTTGACCTGTGTCATTGCCAACAAAGGGTATATAACAAAGTATTGAGAAACTTTTGTTATTGACCAAATACTTATTTTCCACCATAATTTGCTAATAAATTCATAAAAAATCCTACAATGTAATTTTCTGGATTTTTTTTCTCTCATTTTGTCAGTCATAGTTGACGTGTACCTATGATGAAAATTACAGGCCTCTCTCATCTTTTTAAGTGGGAGAACTTGCACAATTGGTGGCTGACTAAATACTTTTTTTCCCCACTGTATAATGCCACTGGTTGTAAACAAACACTGTATATCTTCAAAAACAGGTTAAAACTATGATTTTGACCTCATGGATGGCCAGTCCTTGTATTCATAGTGTAGTGAATTCAGGGGGTAGCCCTGAGCTGGACTCAAACCTGGGTCCAGAGACTGTCAAGCCAACACCTTATAACTGTTATACCAAGATGTCTGAACTTCTTGATGAGGTCGCTAGGTTTTGGGTTAAGGTTGCTACAATAACTTTCTCTATGAATTTGAGAGTGGTTACATTTCTCCAGCCCCCAATTTTGCTGCTGTTTAAAACCTAGGTTGCCCCTTTAAAAAAAGCCACACATCAATCAATCAACCAATCTGCAGTTCAAACAATAACAAAGCTGTCATTCCACCACTGTTTTGGTAATAAGATGAGGATGGGACTGGAGAAATGTAACTACTCTCAAAATCATAGACAGACCTATGGATGCAAGGACTGACCATCCATGATATCAATATTATAGTTTTAACCATGTTGAGGCGATACAGTGTTGGTTTACATTTACATTGTTTCTAAACATTGGAGTAAAAAAAGCTTATTTTGGGATCTGATGGGGTACGACAGATGAACTAAGCTCAATGAGGCATGTGTTATATTCTTCAAGAATCAATGGATATATATAAATAATATAAAAGTCCAAATATGGATGTAGCAACTGCAGATTCCCCCTTTAACACCACACATCAGTTCAACAACTGCAGAGTTTGTGCCTCTGTTTTTAAGACAGTACTTACTAGTGTTAATCAGGGCCCGGTTTCTCAAAAGCATCTTACTGCTAAGTTCATCATTAGAACCATTGGATGCCTTAAGATGCCTTTGTGAAACCGGAACCAGATATCCAGTTTCCTCCTCTTCTTCCTCCTCCTTTTTCGATGTGACAGTCATCTCCTCCTCCTCCTCTTTCACTCCAAACACGGGAGCCTCCTCTTCTTTCACTGTAACATCCTCCTCCTCTTTCACTCTGAACGCATCTTCCTCTTCTTTCACTGTAACGTCTTTCTCTTCTTCTTTCACGGTAACAGCTTCACCCTCTACTTGTTTTTGAATTGTAACATCCTCCTCTTCCTCCTCCTCTTCCACTAGAGCTTCTTTCTCCGAGGTGTCTGACTAACTGCAAGCTACCGAGGTGTCTGACTAACTGTTGCTGCTGTTGAAAGAAGCGTCCCGTCCACTAGAATATACGTCACACTAGCAGCATAGCCTTAAAGTCCCACATCGCCATCTGCTGACTGGAGTGGGTAACGAAGTTGAGTAAAATGTAGATTTAATTTTCAGACAAAAGGTTAAAGGGTAGGAAGCATGAGTTTTTACTCACCAATGTAACAACACAGTGTGGTTAAAGACTTAAGAACTTAGTTGTAGTCACGATCTGGTTATCTATTAAGTTCAAACAGTTATGTTTTTGCTTTATTACATATTTATTAACTTATTTCGGGATATCTTCTAAACTACCCACAATGCACTATTTCTCAACGTCATATGGGGGATCTACTCTGTGCTACCGAGTTTGTATGCTAGCTCGGAATCTAGCTCAAGCTGGCTAACGTTAGCCACGCCTCATGTTTTTCATGCACTGTGTGGTTGTGTTATCTAGTGGGAACCCGTTAACACGGTTCAGCTCTGGTACCTTCTTGCGGTGGGCTCAAAAGAAAAGAGAAAATCAGACCTGCTTGTTCCTTTTTGTTTTGTTAACTTTTCAGTAGGGATCTTAGATTTGATACCGGAGCTACAAGGAATGCGTTGAAATCCCTAAGCAGTATACTTCAAAGCAGTGTGCCGATTCCTGTATCACTTTATCAGCAGCACGTGATCAATGACGTCTGAAGCTTCATTTCGTCAAACAACCACCTGATTGGTTTAGTAATAGGCTTGTTCGACAATGCAGCAGACAAAATGCAGGCGACTGCCGATTGACTGATCTACAAATCACCTTGCATCATAAATAACTACTCATTATATTATTTATAAATCAGTCAACATTTACCCACAATGCAGCATGGATTTGATGCTCTCCAACACGGCCAGTGGTTTAGTAGAAGACATAAAGGCTACGCTGCACAGTCAGTAGGGCGTGTGGGATGTCGTCTATAAAAATGTGGCTGTTCTAAATTCTGTGTTGCTCAAAGCCTTGAATAATGAACCTATTTTTGACCCATTTGGCTGGAAAGCGTCAATGCTACAGGAAGCTTCGTTTCCCCCTCATCACTACTTCTCAGCATGTTCTCTGGGAAGTAGACTACGGGAGTTTTTGTAACTTTTTCCCACTTTTGGCTTTACTGCTAGCGCGCTAGCTGACTGACATCTGGAATCTATCTATTTTGGATGTTGGGGATTTTCCCCTGCCATCATTCTGTATGTCTCTGCTCTTTTGATCTGCAGTTATGTTTCAGTTGGGTTTTGTTAGTTGGGTTCTAACTGGGTCTCCGGAAGTTGGGCTCCAGCTCGTAGACCATAGCTAGTTGGCTAAATAGATAACGTTAGCTGGCTGGCTAAGATAACTGCATATAGATAACATAGCTAGTTGGCTAAATAGCTAAAGTTAGCTGGCTGGCTAAGATAACTGCATATAGATAACGTTTTATGATATTTTGGTTAGATGGGGTTATGTATTTCCAAAACGTTGGTTTTCCACCATTGGATGCCCTATTATGCACATGCAACATGGTCTAGGGAAAGGCGCCTGTTCAACGTCGCACTGAAGACTGTTTCAGAACCGTGGACAGCGACTGCTATCCAACGAGGGAGAAAGCGCATTTGTTATGAAATAATATAATTTTTATTAGTTTTGCACCATTGTTCTAACCATATACAATGTCTTAGAGTGATGGACTGTGCCATCCCCACGACCACAATGGATCAGTCCACTCAGACAGGCCTCCACAATGGATCAGTCCACTCAGACAGGCCTCCACAATGGATCAGTCCACTCAGACAGGCCTCCACAATGGATCAGTCCACTCAGACAGGCCTCCACAATGGATCAGTCCAAAGACCCGAAACACACAGCCAGGGCAACTAAGGAGTGGCTCCGTAAGAAGCATCTCAAGGTCCTGGAGTGGCCTAGCCAGTCTCCAGACCTGAACCCAATAGAAAATCTTTGGAGGGAGCTGAAAGTCCGTATTGCTCAGCGACAGCCCCGAAACCTGAAGGATCTGGAGAAGGTCTGTATGGAGGAATGGGCCAAAATCCCTGCTGCAGTGTGTGCAAACCTGGTCAAGACCTACAGGAAACGTATGATCTCTGTAATTGCAAACAAAGGTTTCTGTACCAAATATTAAGTTCTGCTTTTCTGATGTATCAAATACCTATGTCATGCAATAAAATGCAAATGAATTACTTAAAAATCATACAATGTGATTTTCTGGATTTTTGTTTTAGATTCCATCTCTCACAGTTGAAATGTACCTATGATAAAAATTACAGACCTCTACATGCTTTGTAAGTAGGAAAACCTGCAAAATCGGCAGTGTAGCAAATACTTGTTCTCCCCACTGTATATACATGTGTAAAAGACACCTAGGTCTCAATATATCTTCCCATGACTGTGTTTTTGTATTTTAATGAGTATATGTTTGAGAACAAGTATTTGATACACTGCCGATTTTGCATCGGTACACTGTGTCCTTATCCCCGGCCTGCCGAGCACTGCTTTACGCCGAGGGAATGTAGCTAGCTGGCTAACCTCGTCCCACACTGCGTGGAAGTGTCTGGGAAGGAGATTACTAGCTAGCTAGCACAAGCTAGTGTAGCCCTAGAGGAAGAGAGAGAACCAACTCACGGGAATATCTCTCCTTCCAGCAGGTGGAGTTTTTGTATGGAGGTCAATGAGCTGGTCCAAGTTGGTCAACAAAATGAATGGCTTACGTGCTACGTGATGTTTACTTGATCGAATAGAAGTTTCGTAATGCTTAAGTTGTTCTGAGTGTACTGATAAGTAGGACACGTGACATACCGACAACTTTGAGAAAAAACACTATAGGAGATGGCTTTGCAAATTCATAACATGATGCTAGTAGCATAGCATCTCTCTCCATTGAATTGACAAGCGAACTCCAAATATCCAAAGTGAAAAACACATTTAAGGCGGTACTTACTGGTGTTAATCAGATCTCCCATCTCCTCCTCTTCATCTTTCAACGTGACAGTAATCTCTCCCTCCTTCTTCACTCCAAAAACGGCATCCTCCTCTATCTCTTCCTCCTCTTCTTTCACTGTAACATCCTCCTCCTCTTTCACTCTGAACGCGTCTTCCTCTTCTTTCACTGTAACATCATCCTCCTCTTTTACTCTGAACGCGTCTTCCTCTTCTTTCATTGTAACATCCTCCTCCTCTTTCACTCTGAACGCGTCTTCCTCTTCTTTCACTGTAACATCCTCTTCCTCTTTCACTCTGAACGCGTCTTCCTCTTCTTTCACTGTAACATCCTCTTCCTCTTTCACTCTGAACGCGTCTTCCTCTTCTTTCACTGTAACATCCTCCTCCTCTTTCACTCTGAACGAGTCTTCCTCTTCTTTCACTGTAACATCTTCCTCCTCTTTCACTCTGAACGCGTCTTCCTCATCTTTCACTGTAACGTCTTTCTCTTCTTCTTTCACGGTAACAGCCTCACCCTCTACTTGTTTTTGTATTGTAACATCCTCCTCTTCCTCCTCCTCTTTCACTAGACCCTCTTTCTCCGTCCAGCAGACCTCCTCTTCTTTAGCAGGAGGAGAGTAGCTTAGTGAGCTCATGGTCGGGGATGTTAGCTAGCTAGGCTAGTGCTAACTTAACCAGCCAGCTAGCTGACTAATAACAACTTAATATTAAATTAAATAGGTTAACAAGTAGATACGACCGAAGTGTGTTTAAAACACAGTAGCTAATATACACCGAAAGCGTCTAGTGCTTGAATCTTTCGGCTGTTGGCTAACAGGCTATGGAGGTGGTTGACTGTTGCCTCCCGTCCACTAGATTATACGTCACGCTTTCAGCATCGCCTGAAAGACGCACAGCGCCATCTGCTGACTGGAGTGGGTATCGCGGTTGAGGAAAATGTTTTATTTTCAAAGTTTATTTTAAATGTATATAATTAAATAATACTATTATATTGAGTCAGGGATGTGCTGATTGATTAGTGCAGATTTTTAATGAGTAAGAATAAAAACAATTATACTACAGCACATCTGCATTTAAGGCAGTTTCATTAAGTCAAACAAAATCTAAATAAGTAACTATCTAACATGTTGCTCCAACATGGTGTAACAATACATCATGTAGATGTATATAATGAACAGACTAGATCTATACTGCTCCTACATGGTGTAACAATACATCATATAGATGTATATAATGAACAGACTAGATCTATACTGCTCCTACATGGTGTAACAATACATCATATAGATGTATATAATGAACAGACTAGGTCTATACTGCTCCTACATGGTGTAACAATACATCATATAGATGTATATAATGAACAGACTAGGTCTATACTGCTCCTACATGGTGTAACAATACATCATATAGATGTATATAATGAACAGACTAGGTCTATACTGCTCCTACATGGTGTAACAATACATCATATAGATGTATATAATGAACAGACTAGGTCTATACTGCTCCTACATGGTGTAACAATACATCATATAGATGTATATAATGAACAGACTAGGTCTATACTGCTCCTACATGGTGTAACAATACATCATATAGATGTATATAATGAACAGACTAGGTCTATACTGCTCCAACATGGTGTAACAATACATCATATAGATGTATATAATGAACAGACTAGGTCTATACTGCTCCTACATGGTGTAACAATACATCATATAGATGTATATAATGAACAGACTAGGTCTATACTGCTCCTACATGGTGTAACAATACATCATATAGATGTATATAATGAACAGACTAGGTCTATACTGCTCCTACATGGTGTAACAATACATCATATAGATGTATATAATGAACAGACTAGGTCTATACTGCTCCTACATGGTGTAACAATACATCATATAGATGTATATAATGAACAGACTAGGTCTATACTGCTCCTACATGGTGTAACAATACATCATATAGATGTATATAATGAACAGACTAGGTCTATACTGCTCCTACATGGTGTAACAATACATCATATAGATGTATATAATGAACAGACTAGGTCTATACTGCTCCTACATGGTGTAACAATACATCATATAGATGTATATAATGAACAGACATAAATGTAGAATAATGAACTAGTGTTCCACATTTTATTTCTATTCAGATAAAATTACGCTGCATTAATAAAATCCTTATTACAATCAGCACCAGTTTTATCTGACATGGTGGAATAATACTGATGGAAACAGTCATGAGGTAGTGAATGTTTTTCATGTCAACAACTTATCAGTGTTACCAGAACATCACATTTTCATACACCTTTAGCTTGATGATTACTACACAAATTAACTAAATGAAACACAAGTAAATTCAAAAGGTTTCAATGTTGGAATCAAGAAAAGCACATGCTATGAATCTAGTTCATCATTTACATTTAGCAATATCCAAATCATGTAATCAAATTCATTTTGCAATATCCAATCAATTTCAATCAAATTCATTTAGCAAAAGCCTAATCTTATATATCAAATCAAAGTCTATAGGTTTCAAGGTTAGAATCAAGAAATGCAAAGTTCCATTCATCTATATAATAATTTACATTTAGCAATATCCAAATAATATAATGAACAACTGAGGGTGTATACCTGTAACCAATGCATTAAAGTTCATAACCAAAACAAAATACACATTTTATAGTATTTAATCTGATTTTAGATATGATCAGGCCTCGAGGTGAAAAAACCAAAATATGCCTATTTTTGAGTAAGAATTCATATAAACAAAATGTTTTCATGTGGCATAAACAAAAACACAAATTGTCAGTTTAAAAAATAAGTCAGAACACAGTCACTCAATTCTCTCGTGTGATTTCAGGTTCTTTGACTGGGAAATTGTCCTTCCACACAGAGAGAGAGAAGTGGTGGGGCTTTTTTCGTGTGTGTTCTCTTATGCTCCTTCAGGCTCCTTAACCAGGTAAAACTCTTTCCACACTGGGAACATTGGAATGGCTTTTCTCCTGTGTGTATTCTCTCATGCCTTTTCAGGCTAGCTAACACAGTAAAACTCTTTCTACACTGGGAACATTGGAAAGGCTTTTCTCCTGTGTGTGTCCTCTCATGAGCTTTTAGGTCCCCTACTCGGGAAAATCTCTTTTTACACTGGGAGCAGTGGTAAGGCTTTTCTCCTGTGTGTATTCTCTCATGCTCTTTTAGATGCCATCTCTGAGTAAAACCGTTTCCACAATGGGAACATAGGAATGGCTTTTCTCCTGTGTGTATTCGTTCATGCCTTTTCAGGGTAGCTAACACGGTAAAACTCTTTCTACACTGGGAACATTGGAAAGGCTTTTCTCCTGTGTGTGTCCACTCATGCTCCTTCAGGCTCCCTAACTGAATAAAACTCATTCCACATTGGGAACATTGATAAGGCTTTTCTCCTGTGTGTATTCTCTCATGCTGTTTTAGGTGCCCTATCTGAGTAAAACTGTTTCCACACTGGGAACATTGATAAGGCTTTTCTCCTGTGTGTATTCTCTCATGCACTTTTAGATACCCTCTCTGAGTAAAACTCTTTCCACACTGGGAACATTGATAAGGCTTTTCTCCTGTGTGTATTCTCTCATGCCTTTTCAGGTTAGCTAACACGGTAAAACGCTTTTTACACTGGGAACATTGGAAAGGCTCTTCTCCTGTGTGTGTCCACTCATGAGCTTTGAGGTCCCCTGATTGGGAAAATCTATTTTCACATTGGAAGCAGTGGTGTTGTCTCGCTGGTTTGGGCGTCTCTGGGTCTGGTTCCGCTGAAGGACTCTTCCCGCTGTCAGAGTGAGAGTCTGGTCTCTCTCCTGCCAAAGACAAACAGAGTATTTAGTTAAACAGAGACTTGAATGAAACCTCCACATGATAAAACTATCTTCCTATGATGTTTAACCTAGACTAGATCCCTAAATAAAAGAGCAGAGCTTGTCATCACAGAGTGGCTGTAGTGCTTTGTACACTGGGTAAATCCATTTGAATTCAATACATTTTTGACAGCATCCCTTTTGATTTAAAAAAAGCTTTCCTTACATGTTTGCCTATGGAAGAAGTGGTAAGAAAGTGACTTTTTGTAACTGAAAGCCAAAACATTCATGAGATAAAGGTGCTCGAAGTTGACTCTTTTTGCAAACCCCACCATGCAATGAACCATCCATCGTCTTCATCACTGGAAAATATTAACGGTTGAGTTTGAGATCATTTAAAAGCTTCCAAACAGGGTGGTCAAACTATTTGATTATTTCTTGAGAAAAAAGTGTTTTAATAAAGGCCTGATTGGTGTCACTTTTGCCCCAATCCCAGCTAATAAACCTGACCCCAATAATCAACTAATCATGATGTTCAGTTTAGAATGCATTTAGTTTAATCAGCTGTGTTTGCTAGGGATGGGGGAAAAGTGTGACACCACTCCGTCCCCGAGGACTGGAGCTGCCCGTCCTGGATTCAAAACAACACATATTTTCAAGTCAACATTCTCTGTTCAGCCACGACACCACCCTGTAAAATAGGATCTAAGCCTTAACTTACTGTATGGGTCTAAGATACAACATACTGTATGGATCTAACAACATACTGTATGGGTCTAAGATATAACGTACTGTATGGGTCTAAGATACAACATACTGTATGGGTCTAAGATACAACATACTGTATGGGTCTAACTACATACTGTATGGGTCTAACAACATACTGTATGGGTCTAACAACATACTGTATGGCTCTAAGATACAACATACTGTATGGGTCTAACAACATACTGTATGGCTCTAAGATACAACATACTGTATGGGTCTAACAACATACTGTATGGGTCTAACAACATTCTGTATGGCTCTAAGATACAACATACTGTATGGGTCTAACAACATACTGTATGGGTCTAAGCTACAACATACTGTATGGGTCTAAGATACAACATACTGTATGGGTCTAAGATACAACATACTGTATGGGTCTAACAACATACTGTATGGGTCTAAGCTACAACATACTGTATGGGTCTAAGATACAACATACTGTATGGGTCTAAGATACAACATACTGTATGGGTCTAAGATACAACATACTGTATGGGTCTAAGATACAACATACTGTATGGGTCTAACAACATACTGTATGGGTCTAAGATACAACATACTGTATGGGTCTAAGATACAACATACTGTATGGGTCTAAGATACAACATACTGTATGGGTCTAACAACATACTGTATGGGTCTAACAACATACTGTATGGGTCTAAGATACAACATACTGTATGGGTCTAAGCTACAACATACTGTATGGGTCTAACAACATACTGTATGGGTCTAACAACATACTGTATGGGTCTAAGATACAACATACTGTATGGGTCTAAGATACAACATACTGTATGGGTCTAAGCTACAACATACTGTATGGGTCTAACAACATACTGTATGGGTCTAAGATACAACGTACTGTATGGGTCTAAGATACAACATACTGTATGGGTCTAAGATACAACATACTGTATGGGTCTAAGATACAACATACTGTATGGGTCTAAGATACAACATACTGTATGGGTCTAAGATACAACATACTGTATGGGTCTAAGCTACAACATACTGTATGGGTCTAAGCTACAACATACTGTATGGGTCTAAGATACAACATACTGTATGGGTCTAAGATACAACGTACTGTATGGGTCTAAGATACAACATACTGTATGGGTCTAAGATACAACGTACTGTATGGGTCTAACAACATACTGTATGGGTCTAAGATACAACATACTGTATGGGTCTAAGATACAACATACTGTATGGGTCTAAGATACAACATACTGTATGGGTCTAAGATACAACATACTGTATGGGTCTAAGATACAAAATACTGTATGGGTCTAAGATACAACATACTGTATGGGTCTAACAACATACTGTATGGGTCTAAGATACAACATACTGTATGGGTCTAAGATACAATTTTTTCAACATACTGTATGGGTCTAAGATACAACATACTGTATGGGTCTAAGATACAACATACTGTATGGGTCTAAGATACAACATACTGTATGGGTCTAAGATACAACATACTGTATGGGTCTAAGATACAACATACTGTATGGGTCTAAGATACAACATACTGTATGGGTCTAAGATACAACATACTGTATGGGTCTAAGATACAACATATTGTATGGGTCTAAGATACAACATACTGTATGGGTCTAAGATACAACATACTGTATGGGTCTAACAACATACTGTATGGGTCTAAGATACAACATACTGTATGGGTCTAAGTTACAACATACTGTATGGGTCTAACAACATACTGTATGGGTCTAACAACATACTGTATGGGTCTAAGATACAACATACTGTATGGGTCTAAGATACAACATACTGTATGGGTCTAAGATACAACATACTGTATGGGTCTAACAACATACTGTATGGGTCTAACAACATACTGTATGGGTCTAACAACATACTGTATGGGTCTAAGATACAACATACTGTATGGGTCTAACAACATACTGTATGGGTCTAAGATACAACATACTGTATGGGTCTAAGATACAACACACTGTATGGGTCTAAGATACAACATACTGTATGGGTCTAACAACATACTGTATGGGTCTAAGATACAACATACTGTATGGGTCTAACAACATACTGTATGGGTCTAAGATACAACATACTGTATGGGTCTAACAACATACTGTATGGGTCTAACAACATACTGTATGGGTCTAAAATACAACATACTGTATGGGTATAAGATACAACATACTGTATGGGTCTAAGATGCAACATACTGTATGGGTCTAAGATACAACATACTGTATGGGTCTAAGATACAACATACTGTATGGGTCTAAGATACAACATACTGTATGGGTCTAAGATACAACATACTGTATGGGTCTAACAACATACTGTATGGGTCTAAGATACAACATACTGTATGGGTCTAAGATACAACATACTGTATGGGTCTAAGATACAACATACTGTATGGGTCTAAGATACAACATACTGTATGGGTCTAACAACATACTGTATGGGTCTAACAACATACTGTATGGGTCTAAGATACAACATACTGTATGGGTCTAAGATACAACATACTGTATGGGTCTAAGATACAACATACTGTATGGGTCTAAGATACAACATACTGTATGGGTCTAACAACATACTGTATGGGTCTAAGATACAACATACTGTATGGGTCTAACAACATACTGTATGGGTCTAAGATACAACATACTGTATGGGTCTAAGATACAACATACTGTATGGGTCTAAGATACAACATACTGTATGGGTCTAACAACATACTGTATGGGTCTAAGATACAACATACTGTATGGGTCTAACAACATACTGTATGGGTCTAACAACATACTGTATGGGTCTAAGATACAACATACTGTATGGGTCTAAGATACAACATACTGTATGGGTCTAAGATACAACATACTGTATAGGTCTAACAACATACTGTATGGGTCTAAGATACAACATACTGTATGGGTCTAAGATACAACATACTGTATGGGTCTAAGATACAACATACTGTATGGGTCTAACAACATACTGTATGGGTCTAAGATACAACATACTGTATGGGTCTAAGATACAACATACTGTATGGGTCTAAGATACAACATACTGTATGGGTCTAAGATACAACATACTGTATGGGTCTAAGATACAACATACTGTATGGGTCTAACAACATACTGTATGGGTCTAACAACATACTGTATGGGTCTAAGATACAACATACTGTATGGGTCTAAGATACAACATACTGTATGGGTCTAAGATACAACATACTGTATAGGTCTAACAACATACTGTATGGGTCTAAGATACAACATACTGTATGGGTCTAAGATACAACATACTGTATGGGTCTAAGATACAACATACTGTATGGGTCTAACAACATACTGTATGGGTCTAAGATACAACATACTGTATGGGTCTAAGATACAACATACTGTATGGGTCTAAGATACAACATACTGTATGGGTCTAACAACATACTGTATGGGTCTAAGATACAACATACTGTATGGGTCTAACAACATACTGTATGGGTCTAACAACATACTGTATGGGTCTAAGATACAACATACTGTATGGGTCTAAGATACAACATACTGTATGGGTCTAAGATACAACATACTGTATAGGTCTAACAACATACTGTATGGGTCTAAGATACAACATACTGTATGGGTCTAAGATACAACATACTGTATGGGTCTAAGATACAACATACTGTATGGGTCTAAGATACAACATACTGTATGGGTCTAAGATACAACATACTGTATGGGTCTAAGTTACAACATACTGTATGGGTCTAAGATACAACATACTGTATGGGTCTAAGATACAACATACTGTATGGGTCTAAGATACAACATACTGTATGGGTCTAAGATACAACATACTGTATGGGTCTAAGATACAACATACTGTATGGGTCTAAGATACAACATACTGTATGGGTCTAAGATACAACATACTGTATGGGTCTAAGATACAACATACTGTATGGGTCTAAGATACAACATACTGTATGGGTCTAAGATACAACATACTGTATGGGTCTAACAACATACTGTATGGGTCTAACAACATACTGTATGGGTCTAACAACATACTGTATGGGTCAAACAACATACTGTATGGGTCTAACAACATACTGTATGGGTCTAACAACATACTGTATGGGTCTAACAACATACTGTATGGGTCTAAGATACAACATACTGTATGGGTCTAACAACATACTGTATGGGTCTAAGATACAACATACTGTATGGGTCTAAGATACAACATACTGTATGGGTCTAAGATACAACATACTGTATGGGTCTAACAACATACTGTATGGGTCTAAGATACAACATACTGTATGGGTCTAAGATACAACATACTGTATGGGTCTAACAACATACTGTATGGGTCTAAGATACAACATACTGTATGGGTCTAAGATACAACATACTGTATGGGTCTAAGATACAACATACTGTATGGGTCTAAGATACAACATACTGTATGGGTCTAAGATACAACATACTGTATGGGTCTAAGATACAACATACTGTATGGGTCTAAGATACAACATACTGTATGGGTCTAAGATACAACATACTGTATGGGTCTAAGATACAACATACTGTATGGGTCTAACAACATACTGTATGGGTCTAAGATACAACATACTGTATGGGTCTAAGATACAACATACTGTATGGGTCTAAGATACAACATACTGTATGGGTCTAACAACATACTGTATGGGTCTAACAACATACTGTATGGGTCTAAGATACAACATACTGTATGGGTCTAACAACATACTGTATGGGTCTAACAACATACTGTATGGGTCTAAGATACAACATACTGTATGGGTCTAACAACATACTGTATGGGTCTTAGATACAACATACTGTATGGGTCTAACAACATACTGTATGGGTCTAAGATACAACATACTGTATGGGTCTAAGATACAACATACTGTATGGGTCTAAGATACAACATACTGTATGGGTCTAAGATACAACATACTGTATGGGTCTAAGATACAACATACTGTATGGGTCTAACAACATACTGTATGGGTCTAAGATACAACATACTGTATGGGTCTAAGATACAACATACTGTATGGGTCTAAGATACAACATACTGTATGGGTCTAAGATACAACATACTGTATGGGTCTAAGATACAACATACTGTATGGGTCTAAGATACAACATACTGTATGGGTCTAAGATACAACATACTGTATGGGTCTAAGATACAACATACTGTATGGGTCTAAGATACAACATACTGTATGGGTCTAAGATACAACATACTGTATGGGTCTAAGATACAACATACTGTATGGGTCTAAGATACAACATACTGTATGGGTCTAAGATACAACATACTGTATGGGTCTAAGATACAACATACTGTATGGGTCTAAGATACAACATACTGTATGGGTCTAACAACATACTGTATGGGTCTAAGATACAACATACTGTATGGGTCTAAGATACAACATAATGTATGGGTCTAAGATACAACATACTGTATGGGTCTAAGATACAACATTCTGTATGGGTCTAAGATACAACATACTGTATGGGTCTAACAACATACTGTATGGGTCTAACAACATACTGTATGGGTCTAAGATACAACATACTGTATGGGTCTAACAACATACTGTATGGGTCTAACAACATACTGTATGGGTCTAAGATACAACATACTGTATGGGTCTAACAACATACTGTATGGGTCTAAGATACAACATACTGTATGGGTCTAAGATACAACATACTGTATGGGTCTAACAACATACTGTATGGGTCTAAAAACATACTGTATGGGTCTAAGATACAACATACTGTATGGGTCTAAGATACAACATACTGTATGGGTCTAACATACTGTATGGGTCTAAGATACAACATACTGTATAGGTCTAAGATACAACATACTGTATGGGTCTAAGATACAACATACTGTATGGGTCTAAGATACAACATACTGTATGGGTCTAAGATACAACATACTGTATGGGTCTAACAACATACTGTATGGGTCTAAGATACAACATACTGTATGGGTCTAAGATACAACATACTGTATGGGTCTAAGATACAACATACTGTATGGGTCTAAGATACAACATACTGTATGGGTCTAAGATACAACATACTGTATGGATCTAAGATACAACATACTGTATGGGTCTAAGATACAACATACTGTATGGGTCTAAGATACAACATACTGTATGGGTCTAAGATACAACATACTGTATGGGTCTAAGATACAACATACTGTATGGGTCTAACAACATACTGTATGGGTCTAAGATACAACATACTGTATGGGTCTAAGATACAACATACTGTATGGGTCTAAGATACAACATACTGTATGGGTCTAAGATACAACATACTGTATGGGTCTAACAACATACTGTATGGGTCTAACAACATACTGTATGGGTCTAAGATACAACATACTGTATGGGTCTAAGATACAACATACTGTATGGGTCTAAGATACAACATACTGTATGGGTCTAAGATACAACATACTGTATGGGTCTAAGATACAACATACTGTATGGGTCTAAGACACAACATACTGTATGGGTCTAACAACATACTGTATGGGTCTAACAACATACTGTATGGGTCTAAGATACAACATACTGTATGGGTCTAAGATACAACATACTGTATGGGTCTAAGATACAACATACTGTATGGGTCTAAGATACAACATACTGTATGGGTCTAAGATACAACATACTGTATGGGTCTAAGATACAACATACTGTATGGGTCTAACATACTGTATGGGTCTAAGATACAACATACTGTATGGGTCTAAGATACAACATACTGTATGGGTCTAACATACTGTATGGGTCTAAGATACAACATACTGTATGGGTCTAAGATACAACATACTGTATGGGTCTAAGATACAACATACTGTATGGGTCTAAGATACAACATACTGTATGGGTCTAACAACATACTGTATGGGTCTAAGATACAACATACTGTATGGGTCTAACAACTTACTGTATGGGTCTAAGATACAACATACTGTATGGGTCTAAGATACAACATACTGTATGGGTCTAACAACATACTGTATGGGTCTAAGATACAACATACTGTATGGGTCTAACAACATACTGTATGGGTCTAAGATACAACATACTGTATGGGTCTAACAACATACTGTATGGGTCTAAGATACAACATACTGTATGGGTCTAAGATACAACATACTGTATGGGTCTAAGATACAACATACTGTATGGGTCTAAGATACAACATACTGTATGGGTCTAAGATACAACATACTGTATGGGTCTAAGATACAACATACTGTATGCGTCTAAGATACAACATACTGTATGGGTCTAAGATACAACATACTGTATGGGTCTAAGATACAACATACTGTATGGGTCTAAGATACAACATACTGTATGGGTCTAAGATACAACATACTGTATGGGTCTAACAACATACTGTATGGGTCTAACAACATACTGTATGGGTCTAAGATACAACATACTGTATGGGTCTAAGATACAACATACTGTATGGGTCTAAGATACAACATACTGTATGGGTCTAAGATACAACATACTGTATGGGTCTAAGATACAACATACTGTATGGGTCTAAGATACAACATACTGTATGGGTCTAACAACATACTGTATGGGTCTAAGATACAACATACTGTATGGGTCTAAGATACAACATACTGTATGGGTCTAAGATACAACATACTGTATGGGTCTAACAACATACTGTATGGGTCTAAGATACAACATACTGTATGGGTCTAAGATACAACATACTGTATGGGTCTAAGATACAACATACTGTATGGGTCTAACAACATACTGTATGGGTCTAACAACATACTGTATGGGTCTAAGATACAACATACTGTATGGGTCTAAGCTACAACATACTGTATGGGTCTAACAACATACTGTATGGGTCTAAGATACAACATACTGTATGGGTCTAAGATACAACATACTGTATGGGTCTAAGATACAACATACTGTATGGGTCTAAGATACAACATACTGTATGGGTCTAAGCTACAACATACTGTATGGGTCTAACAACATACTGTATGGGTCTAACAACATACTGTATGGGTCTAAGATACAACATACTGTATGGGTCTAAGATACAACATACTGTATGGGTCTAAGATACAACATACTGTATGGGTCTAAGATACAACATACTGTATGGGTCTAAGATACAACATACTGTATGGGTCTAAGCTACAACATACTGTATGGGTCTAAGCTACAACATACTGTATGGGTCTAAGCTACAACATACTGTATGGGTCTAAGATACAACGTACTGTATGGGTCTAAGATACAACATACTGTATGGGTCTAAGATACAACGTACTGTATGGGTCTAACAACATACTGTATGGGTCTAAGATACAACATACTGTATGGGTCTAAGATACAACATACTGTATGGGTCTAAGATACAACATACTGTATGGGTCTAAGATACAACATACTGTATGGGTCTAAGATACAAAATACTGTATGGGTCTAAGATACAACATACTGTATGGGTCTAACAACATACTGTATGGGTCTAAGATACAACATACTGTATGGGTCTAAGATACAATTTTTCAACATACTGTATGGGTCTAAGATACAACATACTGTATGGGTCTAAGATACAACATACTGTATGGGTCTAAGATACAACATACTGTATGGGTCTAAGATACAACATACTGTATGGGTCTAAGATACAACATACTGTATGGGTCTAAGATACAACATACTGTATGGGTCTAAGATACAACATACTGTATGGGTCTAAGATACAACATACTGTATGGGTCTAAGATACAACATACTGTATGGGTCTAAGATACAACATACTGTATGGGTCTAAGATACAACATACTGTATGGGTCTAACAACATACTGTATGGGTCTAAGATACAACATACTGTATGGGTCTAAGTTACAACATACTGTATGGGTCTAACAACATACTGTATGGGTCTAACAACATACTGTATGGGTCTAAGATACAACATACTGTATGGGTCTAAGATACAACATACTGTATGGGTCTAAGATACAACATACTGTATGGGTCTAACAACATACTGTATGGGTCTAACAACATACTGTATGGGTCTAACAACATACTGTATGGGTCTAAGATACAACATACTGTATGCGTCTAAGATACAACATACTGTATGGGTCTAAGATACAACATACTGTATGGGTCTAAGATACAACATACTGTATGGGTCTAAGATACAACATACTGTATGGGTCTAACAACATACTGTATGGGTCTAACAACATACTGTATGGGTCTAACAACATACTGTATGGGTCTAAGATACAACATACTGTATGGGTCTAACAACATACTGTATGGGTCTAACAACATACTGTATGGGTCTAAAATACAACATACTGTATGGGTATAAGATACAACATACTGTATGGGTCTAAGATACAACATACTGTATGGGTCTAAGATACAACATACTGTATGGGTCTAAGATACAACATACTGTATGGGTCTAAGATACAACATACTGTATGGGTCTAAGATACAACATACTGTATGGGTCTAAGATACAACATACTGTATGGGTCTAACAACATACTGTATGGGTCTAAGATACAACATACTGTATGGGTCTAAGATACAACATACTGTATGGGTCTAAGATACAACATACTGTATGGGTCTAAGATACAACATACTGTATGGGTCTAACAACATACTGTATGGGTCTAACAACATACTGTATGGGTCTAAGATACAACATACTGTATGGGTCTAAGATACAACATACTGTATGGGTCTAAGATACAACATACTGTATGGGTCTAACAACATACTGTATGGGTCTAAGATACAACATACTGTATGGGTCTAACAACATACTGTATGGGTCTAAGATACAACATACTGTATGGGTCTAAGATACAACATACTGTATGGGTCTAAGATACAACATACTGTATGGGTCTAAGATACAACATACTGTATGGGTCTAAGATACAACATACTGTATGGGTCTAAGATACAACATACTGTATGGGTCTAACAACATACTGTATGGGTCTAACAACATACTGTATGGGTCTAAGATACAACATACTGTATGGGTCTAAGATACAACATACTGTATGGGTCTAAGATACAACATACTGTATAGGTCTAACAACATACTGTATGGGTCTAAGATACAACATACTGTATGGGTCTAAGATACAACATACTGTATGGGTCTAAGATACAACATACTGTATGGGTCTAAGATACAACATACTGTATGGGTCTAAGATACAACATACTGTATGGGTCTAAGATACAACATACTGTATGGGTCTAAGATACAACATACTGTATGGGTCTAAGATACAACATACTGTATGGGTCTAAGATACAACATACTGTATGGGTCTAAGATACAACATACTGTATGGGTCTAAGTTACAACATACTGTATGGGTCTAAGATACAACATACTGTATGGGTCTAAGATACAACATACTGTATGGGTCTAAGATACAACATACTGTATGGGTCTAAGATACAACATACTGTATGGGTCTAAGATACAACATACTGTATGGGTCTAAGATACAACATACTGTATGGGTCTAAGATACAACATACTGTATGGGTCTAAGATACAACATACTGTATGGGTCTAAGATACAACATACTGTATGGGTCTAAGATACAACATACTGTATGGGTCTAACAACATACTGTATGGGTCTAACAACATACTGTATGGGTCTAACAACATACTGTATGGGTCAAACAACATACTGTATGGGTCTAACAACATACTGTATGGGTCTAACAACATACTGTATGGGTCTAACAACATACTGTATGGGTCTAAGATACAACATACTGTATGGGTCTAACAACATACTGTATGGGTCTAAGATACAACATACTGTATGGGTCTAAGATACAACATACTGTATGGGTCTAAGATACAACATACTGTATGGGTCTAACAACATACTGTATGGGTCTAAGATACAACATACTGTATGGGTCTAAGATACAACATACTGTATGGGTCTAACAACATACTGTATGGGTCTAACAACATACTGTATGGGTCTAAGATACAACATACTGTATGGGTCTAAGATACAACATACTGTATGGGTCTAATATACAACATACTGTATGGGTCTAAGATACAACATACTGTATGGGTCTAAGATACAACATACTGTATGGGTCTAAGATACAACATACTGTATGGGTCTAAGATACAACATACTGTATGGGTCTAAGATACAACATACTGTATGGGTCTAAGATACAACATACTGTATGGGTCTAACAACATACTGTATGGGTCTAAGATACAACATACTGTATGGGTCTAAGATACAACATACTGTATGGGTCTAAGATACAACATACAGTATGGGTCTAACAACATACTGTATGGGTCTAACAACATACTGTATGGGTCTAAGATACAACATACTGTATGGGTCTAACAACATACTGTATGGGTCTAACAACATACTGTATGGGTCTAAGATACAACATACTGTATGGGTCTAAGATACAACATACTGTATGGGTCTAACAACATACTGTATGCGTCTTAGATACAACATACTGTATGGGTCTAACAACATACTGTATGGGTCTAAGATACAACATACTGTATGGGTCTAAGATACAACATACTGTATGGGTCTAACAACATACTGTATGGGTCTAACAACATACTGTATGGGTCTAAGATACAACATACTGTATGGGTCTAAGATACAACATACTGTATGGGTCTAACAACATACTGTATGGGTCTTAGATACAACATACTGTATGGGTCTAACAACATACTGTATGGGTCTAAGATACAACATACTGTATGGGTCTAAGATACAACATACTGTATGGGTCTAAGATACAACATACTGTATGGGTCTAAGATACAACATACTGTATGGGTCTAAGATACAACATACTGTATGGGTCTAACAACATACTGTATGGGTCTAAGATACAACATACTGTATGGGTCTAACAACATACTGTATGGGTCTAAGATACAACATACTGTATGGGTCTAAGATACAACATACTGTATGGGTCTAAGATACAACATACTGTATGGGTCTAAGATACAACATACTGTATGGGTCTAAGATACAACATACTGTATGGGTCTAAGATACAACATACTGTATGGGTCTAAGATACAACATACTGTATGGGTCTAAGATACAACATACTGTATGGGTCTAAGATACAACATACTGTATGGTTCTAACAACATACTGTATGGGTCTAAGATACAACATACTGTATGGGTCTAAGATACAACATACTGTATGGGTCTAAGATACAACATTCTGTATGGGTCTAAGATACAACATACTGTATGGGTCTAACAACATACTGTATGGGTCTAACAACATACTGTATGGGTCTAAGATACAACATACTGTATGGGTCTAACAACATACTGTATGGGTCTAACAACATACTGTATGGGTCTAAGATACAACATACTGTATGGGTCTAACAACATACTGTATGGGTCTAAGATACAACATACTGTATGGGTCTAAGATACAACATACTGTATGGGTCTAACAACATACTGTATGGGTCTAAAAACATACTGTATGGGTCTAAGATACAACATACTGTATGGGTCTAAGATACAACATACTGTATGGGTCTAACATACTGTATGGGTCTAAGATACAACATACTGTATAGGTCTAAGATACAACATACTGTATGGGTCTAAGATACAACATACTGTATGGGTCTAAGATACAACATACTGTATGGGTCTAAGATACAACATACTGTATGGGTCTAAGATACAACATACTGTATGGGTCTAAGATACAACATACTGTATGGGTCTAAGATACAACATACTGTATGGGTCTAAGATACAACATACTGTATGGGTCTAAGATACAACATACTGTATGGGTCTAAGATACAACATACTGTATGGATCTAAGATACAACATACTGTATGGGTCTAAGATACAACATACTGTATGGGTCTAAGATACAACATACTGTATGGGTCTAAGATACAACATACTGTATGGGTCTAACAACATACTGTATGGGTCTAAGATACAACATACTGTATGGGTCTAAGATACAACATACTGTATGGGTCTAAGATACAACATACTGTATGGGTCTAAGATACAACATACTGTATGGGTCTAACAACATACTGTATGGGTCTAACAACATACTGTATGGGTCTAAGATACAACATACTGTATGGGTCTAAGATACAACATACTGTATGGGTCTAAGATACAACATACTGTATGGGTCTAAGATACAACATACTGTATGGGTCTAAGATACAACATACTGTATGGGTCTAAGATACAACATACTGTATGGGTCTAAGATACAACATACTGTATGGGTCTAAGATACAACATACTGTATGGGTCTAACAACATACTGTATGGGTCTAACAACATACTGTATGGGTCTAAGATACAACATACTGTATGGGTCTAAGATACAACATACTGTATGGGTCTAAGATACAACATACTGTATGGGTCTAAGATACAACATACTGTATGGGTCTAAGATACAACATACTGTATGGGTCTAAGATACAACATACTGTATGGGTCTAAGATACAACATACTGTATGGGTCTAACATACTGTATGGGTCTAAGATACAACATACTGTATGGGTCTAAGATACAACATACTGTATGGGTCTAACATACTGTATGGGTCTAAGATACAACATACTGTATGGGTCTAAGATACAACATACTGTATGGGTCTAAGATACAACATACTGTATGGGTCTAAGATACAACATACTGTATGGGTCTAACAACATACTGTATGGGTCTAAGATACAACATACTGTATGGGTCTAACAACATACTGTATGGGTCTAAGATACAACATACTGTATGGGTCTAAGATACAACATACTGTATGGGTCTAACAACATACTGTATGGGTCTAAGATACAACATACTGTATGGGTCTAACAACATACTGTATGGGTCTAAGATACAACATACTGTATGGGTCTAACAACATACTGTATGGGTCTAAGATACAACATACTGTATGGGTCTAAGATACAACATACTGTATGGGTCTAAGATACAACATACTGTATGGGTCTAAGATACAACATACTGTATGGGTCTAAGATACAACATACTGTATGGGTCTAAGATACAACATACTGTATGCGTCTAAGATACAACATACTGTATGGGTCTAAGATACAACATACTGTATGGGTCTAAGATACAACATACTGTATGGGTCTAAGATACAACATACTGTATGGGTCTAAGATACAACATACTGTATGGGTCTAAGATACAACATACTGTATGGGTCTAAGATACAACATACTGTATGGGTCTAAGATACAACATACTGTATGGGTCTAACAACATACTGTATGGGTCTAAGATACAACATACTGTATGGGTCTAAGATACAACATACTGTATGGGTCTAAGATACAACATACTGTATGGGTCTAACAACATACTGTATGGGTCTAACAACATACTGTATGGGTCTAAGATACAACATACTGTATGGGTCTAAGATACAACATACTGTATGGGTCTAACAACATACTGTATGGGTCTAAGATACAACATACTGTATGGGTCTAACAACATACTGTATGGGTCTTAGATACAACATACTGTATGGGTCTAACAACATACTGTATGGGTCTAAGATACAACATACTGTATGGGTCTAAGATACAACATACTGTATGGGTCTAAGATACAACATACTGTATGGGTCTAAGATACAACATACGGGATGGGTCTAAGATACAACATACTGTATGGGTCTAACAACATACTGTATGGGTCTAAGATACAACATACTGTATGGGTCTAACAACATACTGTATGGGTCTAAGATACAACATACTGTATGGGTCTAAGATACAACATACTGTATGGGTCTAAGATACAACATACTGTATGGGTCTAAGATACAACATACTGTATGGGTCTAAGATACAACATACTGTATGGGTCTAAGATACAACATACTGTATGGGTCTAAGATACAACATACTGTATGGGTCTAAGATACAACATACTGTATGGGTCTAAGATACAACATACTGTATGGGTCTAAGATACAACATACTGTATGGGTCTAAGATACAACATACTGTATGGGTCTAAGATACAACATACTGTATGGGTCTAAGATACAACATACTGTATGGGTCTAAGATACAACATACTGTATGGGTCTAACAACATACTGTATGGGTCTAACAACATACTGTATGGGTCTAAGATACAACATACTGTATGGGTCTAACAACATACTGTATGGGTCTAACAACATACTGTATGGGTCTAAGATACAACATACTGTATGGGTCTAACAACATACTGTATGGGTCTAAGATACAACATACTGTATGGGTCTAAGATACAACATACTGTATGGGTCTAACAACATACTGTATGGGTCTAAAAACATACTGTATGGGTCTAAGATACAACATACTGTATGGGTCTAAGATACAACATACTGTATGGGTCTAACATACTGTATGGGTCTAAGATACAACATACTGTATAGGTCTAAGATACAACATACTGTATGGGTCTAAGATACAACATACTGTATGGGTCTAAGATACAACATACTGTATGGGTCTAAGATACAACATACTGTATGGGTCTAACAACATACTGTATGGGTCTAAGATACAACATACTGTATGGGTCTAAGATACAACATACTGTATGGGTCTAAGATACAACATACTGTATGGGTCTAAGATACAACATACTGTATGGGTCTAAGATACAACATACTGTATGGGTCTAAGATACAACATACTGTATGGGTCTAAGATACAACATACTGTATGGGTCTAAGATACAACATACTGTATGGGTCTAAGATACAACATACTGTATGGGTCTAACAACATACTGTATGGGTCTAAGATACAACATACTGTATGGGTCTAAGATACAACATACTGTATGGGTCTAAGATACAACATACTGTATGGGTCTAAGATACAACATACTGTATGGGTCTAACAACATACTGTATGGGTCTAACAACATACTGTATGGGTCTAAGATACAACATACTGTATGGGTCTAAGATACAACATACTGTATGGGTCTAAGATACAACATACTGTATGGGTCTAAGATACAACATACTGTATGGGTCTAAGATACAACATACTGTATGGGTCTAAGATACAACATACTGTATGGGTCTAAGATACAACATACTGTATGGGTCTAACAACATACTGTATGGGTCTAACAACATACTGTATGGGTCTAAGATACAACATACTGTATGGGTCTAAGATACAACATACTGTATGGGTCTAAGATACAACATACTGTATGGGTCTAAGATACAACATACTGTATGGGTCTAAGATACAACATACTGTATGGGTCTAAGATACAACATACTGTATGGGTCTAACATACTGTATGGGTCTAAGATACAACATACTGTATGGGTCTAAGATACAACATACTGTATGGGTCTAACATACTGTATGGGTCTAAGATACAACATACTGTATGGGTCTAAGATACAACATACTGTATGGGTCTAAGATACAACATACTGTATGGGTCTAAGATACAACATACTGTATGGGTCTAACAACATACTGTATGGGTCTAAGATACAACATACTGTATGGGTCTAACAACATACTGTATGGGTCTAAGATACAACATACTGTATGGGTCTAAGATACAACATACTGTATGGGTCTAACAACATACTGTATGGGTCTAAGATACAACATACTGTATGGGTCTAACAACATACTGTATGGGTCTAAGATACAACATACTGTATGGGTCTAACAACATACTGTATGGGTCTAAGATACAACATACTGTATGGGTCTAAGATACAACATACTGTATGGGTCTAAGATACAACATACTGTATGGGTCTAAGATACAACATACTGTATGGGTCTAAGATACAACATACTGTATGGGTCTAAGATACAACATACTGTATGCGTCTAAGATACAACATACTGTATGGGTCTAAGATACAACATACTGTATGGGTCTAAGATACAACATACTGTATGGGTCTAAGATACAACATACTGTATGGGTCTAAGATACAACATACTGTATGGGTCTAAGATACAACATACTGTATGGGTCTAACAACATACTGTATGGGTCTAAGATACAACATACTGTATGGGTCTAACAACATACTGTATGGGTCTAAGATAGGAGGAAACTGGGAGGGTTTTATCAGGAGGCTCATTTCAAACAACCACCTTGCTTCCCAACATCCCGTGACTCAAGAGTTGTGTTTATTTTAATGGTCGAGTAAGAGTTGGTCACCATCTGGATGTCACAGTGACTTACCAATTAGTTCCTTCCGCTTTCAAGACAACTGGGGAATCGGTCATTCTGACATTTCCGACTTGAACACTCATAGAAACATTTCCTTGGTTTCCCCACTTGGAAAATATCGGAATCGACCAACAGGAAGCTCTACACAACATTTACATTTACGTCATTTAGCAGACGCTCTTATCCAGAGCGACTTACAGTTAGTGAATATATATATATATATCGATTCCCACGGGGGGCCAGTATAAAAGATACAACATACTGTATAAAAAATAAAAAATAAATATATATATATATATATATATATATATTTTATACTGGCCCCCCGTGGGAATCGAACCCACAACCCTGGCGTTGCAAACGCCATGCTCTATCAACTGAGCTACATCCCTGCCGGCCATTCCCTCCCCTACCCTGGACGACGCTGGGCCAATTGTGCGCCGCCCCATGGGGTCTCCCAGTCGCGGCCGGCTGCGACAGAGCCTGGATTCGAACCAGGATCTCTAGTGGCACAGTTAGCACTGCGATGCAGTGCCTTAGACCACTGCGCCACAACAAACTTCCATACACTTTAACTATGAGGTTCCGAAGTTCTCTTGAAAGCACCAACACATTACTGATTTCAGGAGCTGGAAGACGAGCCATGCGAACGACCATTACACCTAATAAAATACCAAATCACCGGTGTTCGAGGTGCATGCCGGCCTGAGGTGCTTCCCACTGGGCAGCTGTATCACGGTGTCGCCGGCGGTAGTTAACGTGGCCAAATGTTTTCCTCCAAGTTGTAAGCAGCACAACAGCCTGCACGGCTAGTCTGTGTTTCACTGTGTCCTTAGCCCCGGCCTGCCGAGCACTGCTTTACGCCGAGGGAATGTAGCTAGCTGGCTAACCTCGTCCCACACTGCGTGGAAGTGTCTGGGAAGGAGATTACTAGCTAGCTAGCACAAGCTAGTGTAGCCCTAGAGGAAGAGAGAGAACCAACTCACGGGAATATCTCTCCTTCCAGCAGGTGGAGTTTTTGTATGGAGGTCTGTGAGCTGGTCCAAGTTGGTCAACTAAATGAATGGCTTACGTGCTACGTGATGTTTACTTGATCGAATAGAAGTTTCGTGATGCTTAAGTTGTTCTGAGTGTACTGATAAGTAGGACACGTGACATACCGACAACTTTGAGAAAAAACACTATAGGAGATGGCTTTGCAAAATCATAACATGATGCTAGTAGCATAGCATCTCTCTCCATTGAATTGACAAGCGAACTCCAAATATCCAAAGTGAAAAACACATTTAAGGCGGTACTTACTGGTGTTAATCAGATCTCCTATCTCCTCCTCTTCATCTTTCAACGTGACAGTAATCTCTCCCTCCTTCTTCACTCCAAAATCTGCATCCTCCTCTATCTCTTCTTCCTCTTCTTTCACTGTAACATCCTCCTCCTCTTTCACTCTGAACGCGTCTTCCTCTTCTTTCACTGTAACGTCTTTCTCTTCTTCTTTCACGGTAACAGCTTCACCCTCTACTTGTTTTTGTATTGTAACATCCTCCTCTTCCTCCTCCTCTTTCACTAGAGCTTCTTTCTCCGTCCAGCAGACCTCCTCTTCTTTAGCAGGAGGAGAGTAGCTTAGTGAGCTCATGGTCGGGGATGTTAGCTAGCTAGGCTAGTGCTAACTTAACAAGCCTGTAGCTGACTAATAACAATTTAATATTAAATTAAATAGGTTAACAAGTAGATACGACCGAAGTGTGTTTAAAACACAGTAGCTAATATACACCGAAAGCGTCTAGAGCTTGAATCTTTCGGCTGTTGGCTAACCAGCTACGGAGGTGGTTGACTGTTGCCTCCCGTCCACTAGATTATACGTCACGCTTTCACCATCGCCTGAAAGACGCACAGCGCCATCTGCCGACTGGAGTGGGTATCGCGGTTGAGGAAAATATTTTATTTTCAAAGTTTATTTTAAATGTATATAATTAAATAATACTATTATATTGAGTCGTACAAAGACAGGGATGTGCTGATTGATTAGTGCAGATTTTTAATGAGTAAGAATAAAAACAATTATACTACAGCACATCTGCATTTAAGGCAGTTTCATTAAGTCAAACAAAATCTAAATAAGTAACTATCTAACATGCTGCTCCAACATGGTGTAACAATACATAAAGTAGATGTATATAATGAACAGACTAGGTCTATACTGCTCCTACATGGTGTAACAATACATCATATAGATGTATATAATGAACAGACTAGGTCTATACTGCTCCTACATGGTGTAGCAATACATCATGTAGATGTATATAATGAACAGACTAGGTCTATACTGCTCCTACATGGTGTAACAATACATCATGTAGATGTATATAATGAACAGACTAGGTCTATACTGCTCCTACATGGTGTAACAATACATCATATAGATGTATATAATGAACAGACTAGGTCTATACTGCTCCTACATGGTGTAACAATACATCATATAGATGTATATAATGAACAGACTAGGTCTATACTGCTCCTACATGGTGTAACAATACATCATATAGATGTATATAATGAACAGACTAGGTCTATACTGCTCCTACATGGTGTAACAATACATCATATAGATGTCTATAATGAACAGACTAGGTCTATACTGCTCCTACATGGTGTAACAATACATCATATAGATGTATATAATGAACAGACTAGGTCTATACTGCTCCTACATGGTGTAACAATACATCATATAGATGTATATAATGAACAGACTAGGTCTATACTGCTCCTACATGGTGTAACAATACATCATATAGATGTATATAATGAACAGACTAGGTCTATACTGCTCCTACATGGTGTAACAATACATCATATAGATGTATATAATGAACAGACTAGGTCTATACTGCTCCTACATGGTGTAACAATACATCATATAGATGTATATAATGAACAGACTAGGTCTATACTGCTCCTACATGGTGTAACAATACATCATATAGATGTTTATAATGAACAGACTAGGTCTATACTGCTCCTACATGGTGTAACAATACATCATATAGATGTATATAGTGAACAGACTAGGTCTATACTGCTCCTACATGGTGTAACAATACATCATATAGATGTATATAATGAACAGACTAGGTCTATACTGCTCCTACATGGTGTAACAATACATCATATAGATGTATATAATGAACAGACTAGGTCTATACTGCTCCTACATGGTGTAACAATACATCATATAGATGTATATAATGAACAGACTAGGTCTATACTGCTCCTACATGGTGTAACAATACAGTGCATTCGGAAAGTGTTCGGACCCATTGGCTTTTCCCACATTTTGTTACGTTACAGCCTTATTCTAAAATAGACTAAAATAAAATAAAAATCCTCATCAATATACACATAATGACGAAGCTAAAACACGTTTTTGTTGCTAATTTATATAAATAAAGAAATAATGAAGTTTCACATTTACATAAATATTAATATTAAAATTAATTAATTAATACATTAATAAAAACTTTAACATATCATTTACATACAGTGAGGGAAAAAAGTATTTGATCCCCTGCTGATTTTGTACGTTTGCCCGCTGACAAAGACATGATCAGTCTATAATTTTTATGGTAGGTTTATTTGAACAGTGAGAGACAGAATAACAACAAAAAAATCCAGAAAAACGCATGCCAAAAATGTTATAAATTGATTTGCATTTTTAATGAGGGAAATAATATTTTACCCCTTTGCAAAACATGACTTAGTACTTGGTGGCAAAACCCTTGTTGGCAATCACAGAGGTCAGACGTTTCTTGTAGTTGGCCACCAGGTTTGCACACATCTCAGGAGGGATTTTGTTCCACTCCTCTTTGCAGATCTTCTCCAAGTCATTAAGGTTTTGAGGCTGACGTTTGGCAACTCGAACCTTCAGCTCCCTCCACAGATTTTCTATGGGATTAAGGTTTGGAGACTGGCTAGGCCACTCCAGGACCTTAATGTGCTTCTTCTTGAGCCACTCCTTTGTTGCCTTGGCCGTTTGTTTTGGGTCATTGTCATACTGGAATACCCATCCACGACCCATTTTCAATGCCCTGGCTGAGGGAAGGAGGTTCTCACCCAAGATTTGACGGTACATGGCCCCGTCCATCGTCCCTTTGATGCAGTGAAGTTGTCCTGTCCCCTTAGCATAAACACACCCCCAAAGCATAATGTTTCCACCTCCATGTTTGACGGTGGGGATGGTGTTCTTGGGGTCATAGGCAGCATTCCTCCTCCTCCAAACACGGCGAGTTGAGTTGATGCCAAAGAGCTCGATTTTGGTCTCATCTGACCACAACACTTTCACCCAGTTCTCCTCTGAATCATTCAGGTGTTCATTGGCAAACTTCAGACGGCCCTGTATATGTGCTTTCTTGAGCAGGGGGACCTTGCGGGCGCTGCAGGATTTCAGTCCTTCACGGCATAGTGTGTTACCAATTGTTTTCTTGGTGACTATGGTCCCAGCTGCCTTGAGATCATTGACAAGATCCTCCCGTGTAGTTCTGGGCTGATTCCTCACCGTTCTCATGATCATTGCAACTCCACAAGGTGAGATCTTGAATGGAGCCCCAGGCCGAGGGAGATTGACAGTTATTTTGTGTTTCTTCCATTTGCGAATAATCGCACCAACTGTTGTCACCTTCTCACCAAGCTGCTTGGTGATGGTCTTGTAGCCCATTCCATCCTTGTGTAGGTCTACAATCTTGTCCCTGACATCCTTGGAGAGCTCTTTGGTCTTGGCCATGGTGGAGAGTTTGGAATCTGATTGATTGATTGCTTCTGTGGACATGTTTCTTTTATACAGGTAACAAGCTGAGATTAGGAGCACTCCCTTTAAGAGTGCACTCCTAATCTCAGCTCGTTACCTGTATAAAAGACACCTGGGAGCCAGACATCTTTGTGATTGAGAGGGGGTCAAATACTTATTTCCCTCATTAAAATGCAAATCAATTTATAACATTTTTTACATGCGTTTTTCTGGACTTTTTTGTTGTTATTCTGTGTCTCACTGTTGAAATAAACCTACCATTAAAATTATAGACTGATCATTTCTTTGTCAGTGGGCAAACGTACAAAATCAACAGGGGATCAAATACTTTTTTCCCTCACTGTATGTATTCAGACCCTTTACTACGTACTTTGTTGAACCACCTTTGGCAGCGATTACAGCATAGAGTCTTCTTGGGTGTGATGCTACAAGCTTGGCACACCTGTATTTGGGGAGTTTCTCCCATTCTTCTCTGCAGATCCTCTCAAGCTCTATCAGGTTGGATGGGGAGCGTCGCTACACAGCTATTTTCAGGTCTCTCCAGAGATGTTCGACCGGGTTCAAGTCTGGGCACTGGCTGGTCCACTCAAGGTTATTCAGAGACTTGTCCCGAAGCCACACCTGCGTTGTCTTGGCTGTGTGCTTAGGGACGTTGTCCTATTGGAAGGTGAACCTTCAACCCAGTCTGAGGTCCTGAGAAGGTTTTCATCTGTACTTTTCTCCATTCATCTTTCCCTCGATCCTGACAAGTCCCTACCGCTGAAAAACATCCCCACAGCATGATGCTGCCACCACCATGCTTCACCGTAGGGAGGATGCCAGGTTTACGCCACCCGTGACGCTTGGCGTTCAGGCCAAAGAGTTCAATCTTGGTTTCATCAGACCAGAGAATCTTGTTTCTCATGGTCTGAGAGTCCTTTAGGTGCCTTTTGGCAAACTCCAAGCAGGCTGTCATGTGCCTTTTACTGAGCAGTGGCTTCAGTCTGGCCACTCTACCGTAAAGGCCTGATTTGTAGAGTGCTAGAGAGATTGTTGTCCTTCTGGAAGGATCTCCCATCCCAACAGAGGAACTCTGGAACTCTGTCAGAGTGACCATCAGGTTCTTGGTCACCTCCCTGACCAAGGCCCTTCTCCCCCGATTGCTCAGTTTGGCCGGGCGGCCAGCTCTAGGAAGAGTCTAGGTGGTTCCAAACTTCTTCCATTTAAGAATGATGGAGGCTACTGTGTTCTTGGGAACTGTGGGACCTTATATAGACAGGTATAATCGTAAACAATATGATTTCATGTGCCATGAACAAAAACATGAATTCTCAGTCAAAAACATAAGTCAGAACACAGCCTCACTATTCTCTCATGTGATTTTATTTCTATTCAGATAAAATTACGCTGCATTAATCAAATCCTTTTTACAATCAGCACCAGTTCTCTCTGACATGGTGGAATAATACTGATGGGAACAGTCATGAGGTAGTGAATGTTTTTCATGTCAACAACTTATCAATGTTACCAGAACATCACATTTTCATATTTCCTTTAGCTTGATGATTACTACACAAATTAACTAAATGAAACAAGTAAATTCAAAAGGTTTCAATGTTAGAATCAAGAAATGCACATGCTACATTTTGCAATATCCAAATCATGTAATCAAATTCATTTTGCAATATCCAAATCATATATCCAATCAATTTCAATCAAATTAATTTAGCAAAAGCCTAATCTTATATATCAAATCAAAGTCTATAGGTTAAGGTTAGAATCAAGAAATGCAAAGTTCCATTCATCTATATAATAATTTACATTTAGCAATATCCAAATAATATAATGAACAACTGAGGGGTTATACCTGTAACCAATGCATTAAAGTTCATAACCAAAACAAAATACACATTTTATAGTATTTAATCTGATTTTAGATATGATCAGGCCTCAAGGTGAAAAAACAAAAATATGCCTATTTCTGAGTAAGAATTCATATAAACAAAATGATTTCATGTGGCATAAACAAAAACACAAATTGTCAATTAAAAACACAAGTCAGAACACAGCCTCTCTATTCTCTCATGTGATTTCAGGTTCTCTGACTGGGAAATTGTCCTTCCACACAGAGAGAGAGCAGTGGTGGGGCTTTTTTCGTGTGTGTTCTCTTATGCTCCTTCAGGCTCCTTAACCAGGTAAAACTCTTTCCACACTGGGAACATTGGAATGGCTTTTCTCCTGTGTGTATTCTCTCATGCCTTTTCAGGGTAGCTAACACGGTAAAACTCTTTCCACACTGGGAACATTGGAAAGGCTTTTCCCCTGTGTGTGTCCTCTCATGAGCTTTTAGGTCCCCTACTCGGGAAAATCTATTTTTACACTGGGAGCAGTGGTAAGGCTTTTCTCCTGTGTGTATTCTCTCATGCTCTTTTAGATGCCCTCTCTGAGTAAAACTGTTTCCACACTGGGAACATTGGAATGGCTTTTCTCCTGTGTGTATTCGCTCATGCCTTTTCAGGTTAGTTAACACGATAAAACTCTTTCCACACTGGGAACATTGGAAAGGCTTTTCTCCTGTGTGTGTCCACTCATGCTCCTTCAGGCTCCCTAACTGAATAAAACTCATTCCACATTGGGAACATTGATAAGGCTTTTCTCCTGTGTGTATTCTCTCATGCCTTTTCAGGTTAGCTAACACGGTAAAACGCTTTTTACACTGGGAGCATTGGAAAGGCTCTTCTCCTGTGTGTGTCCACTCATGAGCTTTTAGGTCACCTAATCGGGAAAATCGCTTTTCACATTGGAAGCAGTGGTAAGGTTTTTCTCCTGTGTGTATTCTCTCATGCCTTTTCAGGTTAGCTAACAGGGTAAAAATCTTTCCACACTGGGAACATTGGAAAGGCTTTTCTCCTGTGTGTGTCCTCTCATGAGCTTTTAGGTCCCCTACTCGGGAAAATCTATTTTTACACTGGGAGCAGTGGTAAGGCTTTTCTCTTGTGTGTTTTCGCTCATGCTCTTTTAGGTGCCCTATCTGAGTAAAACTCTTTCCACAATGGGAACATTGGAATGGCTTTTCTCCTGTGTGTATTCTCTCATGCCTTTTCAGGTTATTTAACATGGTAAAACTCTTTCCACACTGGGAACATTGGAAAGGCTTTTCTCCTGTGTGTGTCCTCTCATGAGCTTTGAGGTCCCCTGATCTGGAAAATCTCTTTTCACATTGGAAGCAGTGGTGTTGTCTCGCTGGTTTGGGCGTCTCTGGGTCTGGTTCCGCTGAAGGACTCTTCCCGCTGTCAGAGTGAGAGTCTGGTCTCTCTCCTGCCAAAGACAAAGAGTATTTAGTTAAACAGAGACTTGAATGAAACCTCCACATGATAAACCTGTCTTCCTATGATGTTTAACCTAGACTAGATCCCTAAATAAAAGAGCAGAGCTTGTCATCACAGAGTGGCTGTAGTGCTTTGTAGACTGGGTAAATCCATTTGAATTCAATACATTTTTGACAGCATCCCTTTTGATTTAAAAAAAGCTTTCCTTACATGTTTCCCTTTGGAAGAAGTGGTAAGAAAGTGACTTTTTGTAACTGAAAGCCAAAACATTCATGAGATAAAGGTGCTCGAAGTTGACTCTTTTTGCAAACCCCACCATGCAATGAATCATCCATCGTCTTCATCACTGGAAAATATTAACGGTTGAGTTTGAGATCATTTAAAAGCTTCCAAACAGGGTGGTCAAACTATTTGATTATTTCTTGAAAAAAAAGTGTTTTAATAAAGGCCTGATTGATGTCACTTTGCCCCAATCCCAGCTAATAAACCTGACCCCAATAATCAACTAATCGTGATGTTCAGTTTAGAATGCATTTAGTTTAATCAGCTGTGTTTGCTAGGGATGGGGGAAAAGTGTGACACCACTCCGTCCCCGAGGACTGGAGCTGCCCGTCCTGGATTCAAAACAACACATATTTTCAAGTCAATATTCTATGTGGACCTCCAACAATCTTTGTGGTTCCATTTGAAAGGTGAAGAACATTTACATTTAAACTTTTAGTAAATGTTTCAGCCACGACACCACCCTGTAAAATAGGATCTAAGCCTTAACGTACTGTATGGGTCTAAGATACAGCATACTGTATGGGTCTAAGATACAACATACTGTATGGGTCTAACAACATACTGTATGGGTCTAAGATACAACATACTGTATGGGTCTAAGATACAACATACTGTATGGGTCTAAGCTACAACATACTGTATGGGTCTAAGATACAACATACTGTATGGGTCTAAGATACAACATACTGTATGGGTCTAACAACATACTGTATGGGTCTAAGATACAACATACTGTATGGGTCTAAGATACAACATACTGTATGGGTCTAAGATACAACATACTGTATGGGTCTAAGATACAACATACTGTATGGGTCTAAGATACAACATACTGTATGGGTCTAAGATACAACATACTGTATGGGTCTAAGATGCAACATACTGTATGGGTCTAAGATACAACATACTGTATGGGTCTAAGATACAACATACTGTATGGGTGTAAGATACAACATACTGTATGGGTCTAAGATACAACATACTGTATGGGTCTAAGATACAACATACTGTATGGGTCTAAGATACAACATACTGTATGGTTCTAAGATACAACATACTGTATGGGTCTAACAACATACTGTATGGGTCTAAGATACAACATACTGTATGGGTCTAACAACATACTGTATGGGTCTAAGATACAACATACGGTATGGGTCTAAGATACAACATACGGTATGGGTCTAAGATACAACATACGGTATGGGTCTAAGATACAACATACTTTATGGGTCTAAGATACAACATACTGTATGGGTCTAACAACATACTGTATGGGTCTAAGATACAACATACTGTATGGGTCTAACAACATACTGTATGGGTCTAAGATACAACATACTGTATGGGTCTAAGATACAACATACTGTATGGGTCTAAGCTACAACATACTGTATGGGTCTAAGCTACAACATACTGTATGGGTCTAAGCTACAACATACTGTATGGGTCTAAGCTACAACATACTGTATGGGTCTAAGCTACAACATACTGTATGGGTCTAAGCTACAACATACTGTATGGGTCTAAGCTACAACATACTGTATGGGTCTAAGCTACAACATACTGTATGGGTCTAAGATACAACATACTGTATGGGTCTAAGATACAACATACTGTATGGGTCTAAGATACAACATACTGTATGGGTCTAAGATACAACATACTGTATGGGTCTAAGCTACAACATACTGTATGGGTCTAAGCTACAACATACTGTATGGGTCTAAGCTACAACATACTGTATGGGTCTAAGATACAACATACTGTATGGGTCTAAGAAACAACATACTGTATGGGTCTAAGAAACAACATACTGTATGGGTGTAAGATACAACATACTGTATGGGTCTAAGGTACAACATACTGTATGGGTCTAAGATACAACATACTGTATGGGTCTAAGATACAACATACTGTATGGGTCTAAGATACAACATACTGTATGGGTCTAAGATACAACATACTGTATGGGTCTAAGATACAACATACTGTATGGGTCTAAGATACAACATACTGTATGGGTCTAAGATACAACATACTGTATGGGTCTAAGATACAACATACTGTATGGGTCTAAGATACAACATACTGTATGGGTCTAAGATACAACATACTGTATGGGTCTAACAACGTACTGTATGGGTCTAAGATACAACATACTGTATGGGTCTAACAACATACTGTATGGGTCTAAGATACAACATACTGTATGGGTCTAAGATACAACATACTGTATGGGTCTAAGCTACAACATACTGTATGGGTCTAAGATACAACATACTGTATGGGTCTAAGATACAACATACTGTATGGGTCTAAGATACAACATACTGTATGGGTCTAACAACATACTGTATGGGTCTAAGATACAACATACTGTATGGGTCTAAGATATAACATACTGTATGGGTCTAAGATACAAAGTACTATATGGGTCTAAGATACAACATACTGTATGGGTCTAAGATACAACATACTGTATGGGTCTAAGATACAACATACTGTATGGGTCTAAGATACAACATACTGTATGGGTCTATGATACAACATACTGTATGGGTCTAAGATACAACATACTGTATGGGTCTAACAACATACTGTATGGTCTAAGATACAACATACTGTATGGGTCTAACAACATACAGTATGGGTCTAAGAAACAACATACTGTATGGGTCTAAGATACAACATACTGTATGGGTCTATGATACAACATACTGTATGGGTCTAACAACATACTGTATGGGTCTAAGATACAGCATACTGTATGGGTATAAGATACAACATACTGTATGGGTCTAACAACATACTGTATGGGTCTAACAACATACTGTATGGGTCTAAGATACAACATACTGTATGGGTCTAACAACATACTGTATGGGTCTAAGATACAACATACTGTATGGGTCTAAGATACAACATACTGTATGGGTCTAAGAAACAACATACTGTATGGGTCTAAGAAACAACATACTGTATGGGTCTAAGATACAACATACTGTATGGGTCTAAGATACAACATACTGTATGGGTCTAAGATACAACATACTGTATGGGTCTAAGATACAACATACTGTATGGGTCTAAGATACAACATACTGTATGGGTCTAACAACATACTGTATGGGTCTGAGATACAACATACTGTATGGGTCTAAGATACAACATACTGTATGGGTCTAACAACTTACTGTATGGGTCTAAGATACAACATAATGTATGGGTCTAAGATACAACATACTGTATGGGTCTAAGATACAACATACTGTATGGGTCTAAGATACAACATACTGTATGGGTCTAAGATACAACATACTGTATGGGTCTAAGATACAACATACTGTATGGGTCTAAGATACAACATACTGTATGGGTCTAAGATACAACATACTGTATGGGTCTAAGATACAACATACTGTATGGGTCTAAGATACAACATACTGTATGGGTCTAAGATACAACATACTGTATGGGTCTAACAACAACATACTGTATGGGTCTAAGATACAACATACTGTATGGGTCTAAGATACAACATACTGTATGGGTCTAAGATACAACATACTGTATGGGTCTAAGATACAACATACTGTATGGGTCTAAGATACAACATACTGTATGGGTCTAAGATACAACATACTGTATGGGTCTAAGATACAACATACTGTATGGGTCTAAGATACAACATACTGTATGGGTCTAAGATACAACATACTGTATGGGTCTAAGATACAACATACTGTATGGGTCTAAGATACAACATACTGTATGGGTCTAAGATACAACATACTGTATGGGTCTAAGATACAACATACTGTATGGGTCTAAGATACAACATACTGTATGGGTCTAAGATACAACATACTGTATGGGTCTAACAACATACTGTATGGGTCTAAGATACAACATACTGTATGGGTCTAAGATACAACATACTGTATGGGTCTAAGATACAACATACTGTATGGGTCTAAGATACAACATACTGTATGGGTCTAAGATACAACATACTGTATGGGTCTAAGATACAACATACTGTATGGGTCTAAGATACAACATACTGTATGGGTCTAAGATACAACATACTGTATGGGTCTAAGATACAACATACTGTATGGGTCTAAGATACAACATACTGTATGGGTCTAAGATACAACATACTGTATGGGTCTAAGATACAACATACTGTATGGGTCTAAGATACAACATACTGTATGGGTCTAAGATACAACATACTGTATGGCTCTAAGATACAACATACTGTATGGCTCTAAGCTACAACATACTGTATAAGTCTAAGATACAACATACTGTATAAGTCTAAGATACAACATACTGTATGGGTCTAACAACGTACTGTATGGGTCTAAGATACAACATACTGTATGGGTCTAACAACATACTGTATGGGTCTAAGATACAACATACTGTATGGGTCTAAGATACAACATACTGTATGGGTCTAAGCTACAACATACTGTATGGGTCTAAGATACAACATACTGTATGGGTCTAAGATACAACATACTGTATGGGTCTAACAACATACTGTATGGGTCTAAGATACAACATACTGTATGGGTCTAAGATACAACATACTGTATGGGTCTAAGATACAAAGTACTCTATGGGTCTAAGATACAACATACTGTATGGGTCTAAGATACAACATACTGTATGGGTCTAAGATACAACATACTGTATGGGTCTATGATACAACATACTGTATGGGTCTAAGATACAACATACTGTATGGGTCTAACAACATACTGTATGGTCTAAGATACAACATACTGTATGGGTCTAACAACATACTGTATGGGTCTAAGAAACAACATACTGTATGGGTCTAAGATACAACATACTGTATGGGTCTATGATACAACATACTGTATGGGTCTAACAACATACTGTATGGGTCTAAGATACAGCATACTGTATGGGTATAAGATACAACATACTGTATGGGTCTAACAACATACTGTATGGGTCTAACAACATACTGTATGGGTCTAAGATACAACATACTGTATGGGTCTAACAACATACTGTATGGGTCTGAGATACAACATACTGTATGGGTCTAAGATACAACATACTGTATGGGTCTAACAACTTACTGTATGGGTCTAAGATACAACATACTGTATGGGTCTAAGATACAACATAATGTATGGGTCTAAGATACAACATACTGTATGGGTCTAAGATACAACATACTGTATGGGTCTAAGATACAACATACTGTATGGGTCTAAGATACAACATACTGTATGGGTCTAAGATACAACATACTGTATGGGTCTAAGATACAACATACTGTATGGGTCTAGGATACAACATACTGTATGGGTCTAACAACATACTGTATGGGTCTAAGATACAACATACTGTATGGGTCTAAGATACAACATACTGTATGGGTCTAAGATACAACATACTGTATGGGTCTAAGATACAACATACTGTATGGGTCTAAGATACAACATACTGTATGGGTCTAAGATACAACATACTGTATGGGTCTAAGATACAACATACTGTATGGGTCTAAGATACAACATACTGTATGGGTCTAAGATACAACGTACTGTATGGGTCTAAGATACAACATACTGTATGGGTCTAAGATACAACATACTGTATGGGTCTAAGATACAACATACTGTATGGGTCTAAGATACAACATACTGTATGGGTCTAAGATACAACATACTGTATGGGTCTAAGCTACAACATACTGTATGGGTCTAAGCTACAACATACTGTATGGGTCTAAGCTACAACATACTGTATGGGTCTAAGCTACAACATACTGTATGGGTCTAAGAAACAACATACTGTATGGGTCTAAGAAACAACATACTGTATGGGTGTAAGATACAACATACTGTATGGGTCTAAGGTACAACATACTGTATGGGTGTAAGATACAACATACTGTATGGGTCTAAGATACAACATACTGTATGGGTCTAAGATACAACATACTGTATGGGTCTAAGATACAACATACTGTATGGGTCTAACAACATATTGTATGGGTCTAAGATACAACATACTGTATGGGTCTAAGATACAACATACTGTATGGGTCTAAGATACAACATACTGTATGGGTCTAAGATACAACATACTGTATGGGTCTAAGATACAATATACTGTATGGGTCTAAGATACAACATACTGTATGGGTCTAACAACGTACTGTATGGGTCTAAGATACAACATACTGTATGGGTCTAACAACATACTGTATGGGTCTAAGATACAACATACTGTATGGGTCTAACAACGTACTGTATGGGTCTAAGATACAACATACTGTATGGGTCTAACAACATACTGTATGGGTCTAAGAAACAACATACTGTATGGGTCTAAGAAACAACATACTGTATGGGTCTAAGAAACAACATACTGTATGGGTCTATGATACAACATACTGTATGGGTCTAACAACATACTGTATGGGTCTAAGATACAGCATACTGTATGGGTATAAGATACAACATACTGTATGGGTCTAACAACATACTGTATGGGTCTAACAACATACTGTATGGGTCTAAGATACAACATACTGTATGGGTCTAACAACATACTGTATGGGTCTAAGATACAACATACTGTATGGGTCTAAGATACAACATACTGTATGGGTCTAAGAAACAACATACTGTATGGGTCTAAGAAACAACATACTGTATGGGTCTAAGATACAACATACTGTATGGGTCTAAGATACAACATACTGTATGGGTCTAAGATACAACATACTGTATGGGTCTAAGATACAACATACTGTATGGGTCTAAGATACAACATACTGTATGGGTCTAAGATACAACATACTGTATGGGTCTAAGATACAACATACTGTATGGGTCTAAGATACAACATACTGTATGGGTCTAAGATACAACATACTGTATGGGTCTAAGATACAACATACTGTATGGGTCTAAGATACAACATACTGTATGGGTCTAAGATACAACATACTGTATGGGTCTAAGATACAACATACTGTATGGGTCTAAGATACAACATACTGTATGGGTCTAACAACATATTGTATGGGTCTAAGATACAACATACTGTATGGGTCTAAGATACAACATACTGTATGGGTCTAAGATACAACATACTGTATGGGTCTAAGATACAACATACTGTATGGGTCTAAGATACAATATACTGTATGGGTCTAAGATACAACATACTGTATGGGTCTAACAACGTACTGTATGGGTCTAAGATACAACATACTGTATGGGTCTAACAACATACTGTATGGGTCTAAGATACAACATACTGTATGGGTCTAACAACGTACTGTATGGGTCTAAGATACAACATACTGTATGGGTCTAACAACATACTGTATGGGTCTAAGAAACAACATACTGTATGGGTCTAAGAAACAACATACTGTATGGGTCTAAGAAACAACATACTGTATGGGTCTATGATACAACATACTGTATGGGTCTAACAACATACTGTATGGGTCTAAGATACAGCATACTGTATGGGTATAAGATACAACATACTGTATGGGTCTAACAACATACTGTATGGGTCTAACAACATACTGTATGGGTCTAAGATACAACATACTGTATGGGTCTAACAACATACTGTATGGGTCTAAGATACAACATACTGTATGGGTCTAAGATACAACATACTGTATGGGTCTAAGAAACAACATACTGTATGGGTCTAAGAAACAACATACTGTATGGGT
>NW_028159870.1:0-33857 GCF_964263955.1 Coregonus lavaretus | reverse complement strand
AATGTTATATAAACCAGACAGTCACCTAACGTCATTAGGATGGATAACTTAATGTTATATAAACCAGACAGTCACCTAACGTCATTAGGATGGATAACTTAATGTTATATAAACCAGACAGTCACCTAACGTCATTAGGATGGATAACTTAATGTTATATAAACCAGATAATCACCTAACGTCATTAGGATGGATAACTTAATGTTATATAAACCAGACAAGTCACCTAACGTCATTAGATGGATAACTTAATGTTATATAAACCAGATAATCACCTAACGTCATTAGGATGGATAACTTAATGTTATATAAACCAGACAGTCACCTAACGTCATTAGGATGGATAACTTAATGTTATATAAACCAGACAGTCACCTAACGTCATTAGGATGGATAACTTAATGTTATATAAACCAGACAGTCACCTAACGTCATTAGGATGGATAACTTAATGTTATATAAACCAGACAGTCACCTAACGTCATTAGGATGGATAACTTAATGTTATATAAACCAGACAGTCACCTAACGTCATTAGGATGGATAACTTAATGTTATATAAACCAGACAGTCACCTAACGTCATTAGGATGGATAACTTAATGTTATATAAACCAGACAGTCACCTAACGTCATTAGGATGGATAACTTAATGTTATATAAACCAGACAGTCACCTAACATCATTAGGATGGATAACTTAATGTTATATAAACCAGACAGTCACCTAACATCATTAGGATGGATAACTTAATGTTATATAAACCAGACAGTCACCTAACATCATTAGGATGGATAACTTAATGTTATATAAACCAGACAGTCACCTAACATCATTAGGATGGATAACTTAATGTTATATAAACCAGACAGTCACCTAACATCATTAGGATGGATAACTTAATGTTATATAAACCAGACAGTCACCTAACGTCATTAGGATGGATAACTTAATGTTATATAAACCAGACAGTCACCTAACGTCATTAGGATGGATAACTTAATGTTATATAAACCAGACAGTCACCTAACGTCATTAGGATGGATAACTTAATGTTATATAAACCAGACAGTCACCTAACGTCATTAGGATGGATAACTTACTGTTATATAAACCAGACAGTCACCTAACGTCATTAGGATGGATAACTTAATGTTATATAAACCAGACAGTCACCTAACGTCATTAGGATGGATAACTTAATGTTATATAAACCAGACAGTCACCTAACGTCATTAGGATGGATAACTTAATGTTATATAAACCAGACAGTCACCTAACATCATTAGGATGGATAACTTAATGTTATATAAACCAGATAATCACCTAACGTTATTAGGATGGATAACTTAATGTTATATAAACCAGACAATCACCTAACGTCATTAGGATGGATAACTTAATGTTATATAAACCAGATAATCACCTAACGTCATTAGGATGGATAACTTAATGTTATATAAACCAGACAAGTCACCTAACGTCATTAGGATGGATAACTTAATGTTATATAAACCAGACAATCACCTAACGTCATTAGGATGGATAACTTAATGTTATATAAACCAGACAATCACCTAACGTCATTAGGATGGATAACTTAATGTTATATAAACCAGACAGTCACCTAACGTCATTAGGATGGATAACTTAATGTTATATAAACCAGACAGTCACCTAACGTCATTAGGATGGATAACTTAATGTTATATAAACCAGACAGTCACCTAACGTCATTAGGATGGATAACTTAATGTTATATAAACCAGATAATCACCTAACATCATTAGGATGGATAACTTAATGTTATATAAACCAGACAGTCACCTACCGTCATTAGGATGGATAACTTAATGTTATATAAACCAGACAGTCACCTAACGTCATTAGGATGGATAACTTAATGTTATATAAACCAGACAGTCACCTAACGTCATTAGGATGGATAACTTAATGTTATATAAACCAGACAGTCACCTAACGTCATTAGGATGGATAACTTAATGTTATATAAACCAGACAGTCACCTAACGTCATTAGGATGGATAACTTAATGTTATATAAACCAGACAGTCACCTAACGTCATTAGGATGGATAACTTAATGTTATATAAACCAGACAGTCACCTAACGTCATTAGGATGGATAACTTAATGTTATATAAACCAGACAATCACCTAACGTCATTAGGATGGATAACTTAATGTTATATAAACCAGACAATCACCTAACGTCATTAGGATGGATAACTTAATGTTATATAAACCAGACAGTCACCTAACGTCATTAGGATGGATAACTTAATGTTATATAAACCAGACAGTCACCTAACGTCATTAGGATGGATAACTTAATGTTATATAAACCAGACAGTCACCTAACGTCATTAGGATGGATAACTTAATGTTATATAAACCAGATAATCACCTAACGTCATTAGGATGGATAACTTAATGTTATATAAACCAGACAGTCACCTAACGTCATTAGGAAAGATAACGTAATGTTATATAAACCAGTCAATCACCTAACGTCATTAGGATGGATAACTTAATTTTATATGAACCAGATAATCACCTAACGTCATTAGGAAGGATAACGTAATGTTATATAAACCAGTCAATCACCTAACGTCATTAGGATGGATAACTTACTGTTATATAAACCAGATAATCACCTAACGTCATTAGGATGGATAACTTAATGTTATATAAACCAGATAATCACCTAACGTCATTAGGATGGATAACTTAATGTTATATAAACCAGATAATCACCTAACGTCATTAGGATGGATAACTTAATGTTATATAAACCAGATAATCACCTAACGTCATTAGGATGGATAACTTTATGTTATATAAACCAGATAATCACCTAACGTCATTAGGATGGATAACTTAATTTTATATGAACCAGATAATCACCTAACGTCATTAGGAAAGATAATGTAATGTTATATAAACCAGTCAATCACCTAACGTCATTAGGATGGATAACTTAATGTTATATAAACCAGATAATCACCTACCGTCATTAGGATGGATAACTTAATGTTATATAAACCAGTCAATCACCTAACGTCATTAGGATGGATAACTTAATGTTATATAAACCAGATAATCACCTAACATCATTAGGATGGATAACTTAATGATATATAAACCAGATAATCACCTAACGTCATTAGGATGGATAACTTAATGTTATATAAACCAGACAGTCACCTAACGTCATTAGGATGGATAACTTAATGTTATATAAACCAGACAGTCACCTAACGTCATTAGGATGGATAACTTAATGTTATATAAACCAGACAGTCACCTAACGTCATTAGGATGGATAACTTAATGTTATATAAACCAGACAGTCACCTAACGTCATTAGGATGGATAACTTAATGTTATATAAACCAGATAATCACCTAACGTCATTAGGATGGATAACTTAATGTTATATAAACCAGACAGTCACCTAACGTCATTAGGATGGATAACTTAATGTTATATAAACCAGACAGTCACCTAACGTCATTAGGATGGATAACTTAATGTTATATAAACCAGACAGTCACCTAACATCATTAGGATGGATAACTTAATGTTATATAAACCAGACAGTCACCTAACGTCATTAGGATGGATAACTTAATGTTATATAAACCAGATAATCACCTAACGTCATTAGGATGGATAACTTAATGTTATATAAACCAGACAATCACCTAACGTCATTAGGATGGATAACTTAATGTTATATAAACCAGATAATCACCTAACGTCATTAGGATGGATAACTTAATGTTATATAAACCAGATAATCACCTAACGTCATTAGGATGGATAACTTAATGTTATATAAACCAGACAATCACCTAACGTCATTAGGATGGATAACTTAATGTTATATAAACCAGACAATCACCTAACATCATTAGGATGGATAACTTAATGTTATATAAACCAGACAGTCACCTAACGTCATTAGGATGGATAACTTAATGTTATATAAACCAGACAGTCACCTAACGTCATTAGGATGGATAACTTAATGTTATATAAACCAGTCAATCACCTAACGTCTTTAGGATGGATAACTTAATGTTATATAAACCAGACAGTCACCTAATGACATTAGGATGGATAACTTAATGTTATATAAACCAGACAATCACCTAACGTCATTAGGATGGATAACTTAATGTTATATAAACCAGACAGTCACCTAACGTCATTAGGATGGATAACTTAATGTTATATAAACCAGACAGTCACCTAACGTCATTAGGATGGATAACTTAATGTTATATAAACCAGACAGTCACCTAACGTCATTAGGATGGATAACTTAATGTTATATAAACCAGATAATCACCTAACGTCATTAGGATGGATAACTTAATGTTATATAAACCAGTCAATCACCTAACGTCATTAGGATGGATAACTTAATGTTATATAAACCAGATAATCACCTAACGTCATTAGGATGGATAACTTAATGTTATATAAACCAGACAGTCACCTAACGTCATTAGGATGGATAACTTAATGTTATATAAACCAGACAGTCACCTAACGTCATTAGGATGGATAACTTAATGTTATATAAACCAGACAGTCACCTAACGTCATTAGGATGGATAACTTAATGTTATATAAACCAGACAGTCACCTAACGTCATTAGGATGGATAACTTACTGTTATATAAACCAAACAGTCACCTAACGTCATTAGGATGGATAACTTAATGTTATATAAACCAGACAGTCACCTAACGTCATTAGGATGGATAACTTAATGTTATATAAACCAGACAGTCACCTAACATCATTAGGATGGATAACTTAATGTTATATAAACCAGACAGTCACCTAACATCATTAGGATGGATAACTTAATGTTATATAAACCAGACAGTCACCTAACATCATTAGGATGGATAACTTAATGTTATATAAACCAGACAGTCACCTAACATCATTAGGATGGATAACTTAATGTTATATAAACCAGACAGTCACCTAACATCATTAGGATGGATAACTTAATGTTATATAAACCAGACAGTCACCTAACATCAATAGGATGGATAACTTAATGTTATATAAACCAGACAGTCACCTAACGTCATTAGGATGGATAACTTAATGTTATATAAACCAGACAGTCACCTAACGTCATTAGGATGGATAACTTAATGTTATATAAACCAGACAGTCACCTAACGTCATTAGGATGGATAACTTAATGTTATATAAACCAGACAGTCACCTAACGTCATTAGGATGGATAACTTACTGTTATATAAACCAGACAGTCACCTAACATCATTAGGATGGATAACTTAATGTTATATAAACCAGACAGTCACCTAACGTCATTAGGATGGATAACTTAATGTTATATAAACCAGACAGTCACCTAACATCATTAGGATGGATAACTTAATGTTATATAAACCAGACAGTCACCTAACATCATTAGGATGGATAACTTAATGTTATATAAACCAGATAATCACCTAACGTCATTAGGATGGATAACTTAATGTTATATAAACCAGATAATCACCTAACGTTATTAGGATGGATAACTTAATGTTATATAAACCAGACAATCACCTAACGTCATTAGGATGGATAACTTAATGTTATATAAACCAGATAATCACCTAACGTCATTAGGATGGATAACTTAATGTTATATAAACCAGACAATCACCTAACGTCATTAGGATGGATAACTTAATGTTATATAAACCAGACAATCACCTAACGTCATTAGGATGGATAACTTAATGTTATATAAACCAGACAATCACCTAACGTCATTAGGATGGATAACTTAATGTTATATAAACCAGACAGTCACCTAACGTCATTAGGATGGATAACTTAATGTTATATAAACCAGACAGTCACCTAACGTCATTAGGATGGATAACTTAATGTTATATAAACCAGACAGTCACCTAACGTCATTAGGATGGATAACTTAATGTTATATAAACCAGATAATCACCTAACATCATTAGGATGGATAACTTAATGTTATATAAACCAGACAGTCACCTACCGTCATTAGGATGGATAACTTAATGTTATATAAACCAGACAGTCACCTAACGTCATTAGGATGGATAACTTAATGTTATATAAACCAGACAGTCACCTAACGTCATTAGGATGGATAAGTTAATGTTATATAAACCAGACAGTCACCTAACGTCATTAGGATGGATAACTTAATGTTATATAAACCAGACAGTCACCTAACGTCATTAGGATGGATAACTTAATGTTATATAAACCAGACAGTCACCTAACGTCATTAGGATGGATAACTTAATGTTATATAAACCAGACAATCACCTAACGTCATTAGGATGGATAACTTAATGTTATATAAACCAGACAATCACCTAACGTCATTAGGATGGATAACTTAATGTTATATAAACCAGACAGTCACCTAACGTCATTAGGATGGATAACTTAATGTTATATAAACCAGACAGTCACCTAACGTCATTAGGATGGATAACTTAATGTTATATAAACCAGACAGTCACCTAACGTCATTAGGATGGATAACTTAATGTTATATAAACCAGACAGTCACCTAACGTCATTAGGATGGATAAGTTAATGTTATATAAACCAGACAGTCACCTAACGTCATTAGGATGGATAACTTAATGTTATATAAACCAGACAGTCACCTAACGTCATTAGGATGGATAACTTAATGTTATATAAACCAGACAATCACCTAACGTCATTAGGATGGATAACTTAATGTTATATAAACCAGACAATCACCTAACGTCATTAGGATGGATAACTTAATGTTATATAAACCAGACAGTCACCTAACGTCATTAGGATGGATAACTTAATGTTATATAAACCAGACAGTCACCTAACGTCATTAGGATGGATAACTTAATGTTATATAAACCAGACAGTCACCTAACGTCATTAGGATGGATAACTTAATGTTATATAAACCAGACAGTCACCTAACGTCATTAGGATGGATAACTTAATGTTATATAAACCAGATAATCACCTAACGTCATTAGGATGGATAACTTAATGTTATATAAACCAGACAGTCACATAACGTCATTAGGATGGATAACTTAATGTTATATAAACCAGATAATCACCTAACGTCATTAGGATGGATAACTTAATGTTATATAAACCAGACAGTCACCTAACGTCATTAGGATGGATAACTTAATGTTATATAAACCAGACAGTCACCTAACGTCATTAGGATGGATAACTTAATGTTATATAAACCAGACAGTCACCTAACATCATTAGGATGGATAACTTAATGTTATATAAACCAGACAGTCACCTAACATCATTAGGATGGATAACTTAATGTTATATAAACCAGATAATCACCTAACGTCATTAGGATGGATAACTTAATGTTATATAAACCAGACAATCACCTAACGTCATTAGGATGGATAACTTAATGTTATATAAACCAGATAATCACCTAACGTCATTAGGATGGATAACTTAATGTTATATAAACCAGATAATCACCTAACGTCATTAGGATGGATAACTTAATGTTATATAAACCAGACAATCACCTAACGTCATTAGGATGGATAACTTAATGTTATATAAACCAGACAATCACCTAACATCATTAGGATGGATAACTTAATGTTATATAAACCAGACAGTCACCTAACGTCATTAGGATGGATAACTTAATGTTATATAAACCAGACAGTCACCTAACGTCATTAGGATGGATAACTTAATGTTATATAAACCAGTCAATCACCTAACGTCATTAGGATGGATAACTTAATGTTATATAAACCAGACAGTCACCTAATGTCATTAGGATGGATAACTTAATGTTATATAAACCAGACAATCACCTAACGTCATTAGGATGGATAACTTAATGTTATATAAACCAGACAGTCACCTAACGTCATTAGGATGGATAACTTAATGTTATATAAACCAGACAGTCACCTAACGTCATTAGGATGGATAACTTAATGTTATATAAACCAGACAGTCACCTAACGTCATTAGGATGGATAACTTAATGTTATATAAACCAGATAATCACCTAACGTCATTAGGATGGATAACTTAATGTTATATAAACCAGTCAATCACCTAACGTCATTAGGATGGATAACTTAATGTTATATAAACCAGATAATCACCTAACGTCATTAGGATGGATAACTTAATGTTATATAAACCAGACAATCACCTAACGTCATTAGGATGGATAACTTGATGTTATATAAACCAGACAATCACCTAACGTCATTAGGATGGATAACTTAATGATATATAAACCAGATAATCACCTAACGTCATTAGGATGGATAACTTCATGTTATATAAACCAGACAGTCACCTAACGTCATTAGGATGGATAACTTAATGTTATATAAACCAGACAGTCACCTAACGTCATTAGGATGGATAACTTAATGTTATATGAACCAGATAATCACCTAACGTCATTAGGATGGATAACTTAATGTTATATGAACCAGATAATCACCTAACGTCATTAGGATGGATAACTTCATGTTATATGAACCAGATAATCACCTAACGTCATTAGGATGGATAACTTAATGTTATATAAACCAGACAGTCACCTAACGTCATTAGGAAAGATAACGTAATGTTATATAAACCAGTCAATCACCTAACGTCATTAGGATGGATAACTTAATTTTATATGAACCAGATAATCACCTAACGTCATTAGGAAAGATAACGTAATGTTATATAAACCAGTCAATCACCTAACGTCATTAGGATGGATAACTTACTGTTATATAAACCAGATAATCACCTAACGTCATTAGGATGGATAACTTAATGTTATATAAACCAGATAATCACCTAACGTCATTAGGATGGATAACTTAATGTTATATAAACCAGATAATCACCTAACGTCATTAGGATGGATAACTTAATGTTATATAAACCAGATAATCACCTAACGTCATTAGGATGGATAACTTTATGTTATATAAACCAGATAATCACCTAACGTCATTAGGATGGATAACTTAATTTTATATGAACCAGATAATCACCTAACGTCATTAGGAAAGATAATGTAATGTTATATAAACCAGTCAATCACCTAACGTCATTAGGATGGATAACTTAATGTTATATAAACCAGATAATCACCTACCGTCATTAGGATGGATAACTTAATGTTATATAAACCAGTCAATCACCTAACGTCATTAGGATGGATAACTTAATGTTATATAAACCAGATAATCACCTAACATCATTAGGATGGATAACTTAATGATATATAAACCAGATAATCACCTAACGTCATTAGGATGGATAACTTAATGTTATATAAACCAGACAGTCACCTAACGTCATTAGGATGGATAACTTAATGTTATATAAACCAGACAGTCACCTAACGTCATTAGGATGGATAACTTAATGTTATATAAACCAGACAGTCACCTAACGTCATTAGGATGGATAACTTAATGTTATATAAACCAGACAGTCACCTAACGTCATTAGGATGGATAACTTAATGTTATATAAACCAGATAATCACCTAACGTCATTAGGATGGATAACTTAATGTTATATAAACCAGACAGTCACCTAACGTCATTAGGATGGATAACTTAATGTTATATAAACCAGACAGTCACCTAACGTCATTAGGATGGATAACTTAATGTTATATAAACCAGACAGTCACCTAACATCATTAGGATGGATAACTTAATGTTATATAAACCAGACAGTCACCTAACGTCATTAGGATGGATAACTTAATGTTATATGAACCAGATAATCACCTAACGTCATTAGGATGGATAACTTAATGTTATATAAACCAGACAATCACCTAACGTCATTAGGATGGATAACTTAATGTTATATAAACCAGATAATCACCTAACGTCATTAGGATGGATAACTTAATGTTATATAAACCAGATAATCACCTAACGTCATTAGGATGGATAACTTAATGTTATATAAACCAGACAATCACCTAACGTCATTAGGATGGATAACTTAATGTTATATAAACCAGACAATCACCTAACATCATTAGGATGGATAACTTAATGTTATATAAACCAGACAGTCACCTAACGTCATTAGGATGGATAACTTAATGTTATATAAACCAGACAGTCACCTAACGTCATTAGGATGGATAACTTAATGTTATATAAACCAGTCAATCACCTAACGTCTTTAGGATGGATAACTTAATGTTATATAAACCAGACAGTCACCTAATGACATTAGGATGGATAACTTAATGTTATATAAACCAGACAATCACCTAACGTCATTAGGATGGATAACTTAATGTTATATAAACCAGACAGTCACCTAACGTCATTAGGATGGATAACTTAATGTTATATAAACCAGACAGTCACCTAACGTCATTAGGATGGATAACTTAATGTTATATAAACCAGACAGTCACCTAACGTCATTAGGATGGATAACTTAATGTTATATAAACCAGATAATCACCTAACGTCATTAGGATGGATAACTTAATGTTATATAAACCAGTCAATCACCTAACGTCATTAGGATGGATAACTTAATGTTATATAAACCAGATAATCACCTAACGTCATTAGGATGGATAACTTAATGTTATATAAACCAGACAGTCACCTAACGTCATTAGGATGGATAACTTAATGTTATATAAACCAGACAGTCACCTAACGTCATTAGGATGGATAACTTAATGTTATATAAACCAGACAGTCACCTAACGTCATTAGGATGGATAACTTAATGTTATATAAACCAGACAGTCACCTAACGTCATTAGGATGGATAACTTACTGTTATATAAACCAAACAGTCACCTAACGTCATTAGGATGGAGAACTTAATGTTATATAAACCAGACAGTCACCTAACGTCATTAGGATGGATAACTTAATGTTATATAAACCAGACAGTCACCTAACATCATTAGGATGGATAACTTAATGTTATATAAACCAGACAGTCACCTAACATCATTAGGATGGATAACTTAATGTTATATAAACCAGACAGTCACCTAACATCATTAGGATGGATAACTTAATGTTATATAAACCAGACAGTCACCTAACATCATTAGGATGGATAACTTAATGTTATATAAACCAGACAGTCACCTAACATCATTAGGATGGATAACTTAATGTTATATAAACCAGACAGTCACCTAACATCATTAGGATGGATAACTTAATGTTATATAAACCAGACAGTCACCTAACGTCATTAGGATGGATAACTTAATGTTATATAAACCAGACAGTCACCTAACGTCATTAGGATGGATAACTTAATGTTATATAAACCAGACAATCACCTAACGTCATTAGGATGGATAACTTAATGTTATATAAACCAGACAATCACCTAACGTCATTAGGATGGATAACTTAATGTTATATAAACCAGACAGTCACCTAACGTCATTAGGATGGATAACTTAATGTTATATAAACCAGAAAGTCACCTAACGTCATTAGGATGGATAACTTAATGTTATATAAACCAGACAGTCACCTAACGTCATTAGGATGGATAACTTAATGTTATATAAACCAGATAATCACCTAACGTCATTAGGATGGATAACTTAATGTTATATAAACCAGACAGTCACCTAACGTCATTAGGATGGATAACTTAATGTTATATAAACCAGACAGTCACCTAACGTCATTAGGATGGATAACTTAATGTTATATAAACCAGACAGTCACCTAACATCATTAGGATGGATAACTTAATGTTATATAAACCAGACAGTCACCTAACGTCATTAGGATGGATAACTTAATGTTATATAAACCAGATAATCACCTAACGTCATTAGGATGGATAACTTAATGTTATATAAACCAGACAATCACCTAACGTCATTAGGATGGATAACTTAATGTTATATAAACCAGATAATCACCTAACGTCATTAGGATGGATAACTTAATGTTATATAAACCAGATAATCACCTAACGTCATTAGGATGGATAACTTAATGTTATATAAACCAGACAATCACCTAACGTCATTAGGATGGATAACTTAATGTTATATAAACCAGACAATCACCTAACATCATTAGGATGGATAACTTAATGTTATATAAACCAGACAGTCACCTAACGTCATTAGGATGGATAACTTAATGTTATATAAACCAGACAGTCACCTAACGTCATTAGGATGGATAACTTAATGTTATATAAACCAGTCAATCACCTAACGTCTTTAGGATGGATAACTTAATGTTATATAAACCAGACAGTCACCTAATGACATTAGGATGGATAACTTAATGTTATATAAACCAGACAATCACCTAACGTCATTAGGATGGATAACTTAATGTTATATAAACCAGACAGTCACCTAACGTCATTAGGATGGATAACTTAATGTTATATAAACCAGACAGTCACCTAACGTCATTAGGATGGATAACTTAATGTTATATAAACCAGACAGTCACCTAACGTCATTAGGATGGATAACTTAATGTTATATAAACCAGATAATCACCTAACGTCATTAGGATGGATAACTTAATGTTATATAAACCAGTCAATCACCTAACGTCATTAGGATGGATAACTTAATGTTATATAAACCAGATAATCACCTAACGTCATTAGGATGGATAACTTAATGTTATATAAACCAGACAGTCACCTAACGTCATTAGGATGGATAACTTAATGTTATATAAACCAGACAGTCACCTAACGTCATTAGGATGGATAACTTAATGTTATATAAACCAGACAGTCACCTAACGTCATTAGGATGGATAACTTAATGTTATATAAACCAGACAGTCACCTAACGTCATTAGGATGGATAACTTACTGTTATATAAACCAAACAGTCACCTAACGTCATTAGGATGGATAACTTAATGTTATATAAACCAGACAGTCACCTAACGTCATTAGGATGGATAACTTAATGTTATATAAACCAGACAGTCACCTAACATCATTAGGATGGATAACTTAATGTTATATAAACCAGACAGTCACCTAACATCATTAGGATGGATAACTTAATGTTATATAAACCAGACAGTCACCTAACATCATTAGGATGGATAACTTAATGTTATATAAACCAGACAGTCACCTAACATCATTAGGATGGATAACTTAATGTTATATAAACCAGACAGTCACCTAACATCATTAGGATGGATAACTTAATGTTATATAAACCAGACAGTCACCTAACATCAATAGGATGGATAACTTAATGTTATATAAACCAGACAGTCACCTAACGTCATTAGGATGGATAACTTAATGTTATATAAACCAGACAGTCACCTAACGTCATTAGGATGGATAACTTAATGTTATATAAACCAGACAGTCACCTAACGTCATTAGGATGGATAACTTAATGTTATATAAACCAGACAGTCACCTAACGTCATTAGGATGGATAACTTACTGTTATATAAACCAGACAGTCACCTAACATCATTAGGATGGATAACTTAATGTTATATAAACCAGACAGTCACCTAACGTCATTAGGATGGATAACTTAATGTTATATAAACCAGACAGTCACCTAACATCATTAGGATGGATAACTTAATGTTATATAAACCAGACAGTCACCTAACATCATTAGGATGGATAACTTAATGTTATATAAACCAGATAATCACCTAACGTCATTAGGATGGATAACTTAATGTTATATAAACCAGATAATCACCTAACGTTATTAGGATGGATAACTTAATGTTATATAAACCAGACAATCACCTAACGTCATTAGGATGGATAACTTAATGTTATATAAACCAGATAATCACCTAACGTCATTAGGATGGATAACTTAATGTTATATAAACCAGACAATCACCTAACGTCATTAGGATGGATAACTTAATGTTATATAAACCAGACAATCACCTAACGTCATTAGGATGGATAACTTAATGTTATATAAACCAGACAATCACCTAACGTCATTAGGATGGATAACTTAATGTTATATAAACCAGACAGTCACCTAACGTCATTAGGATGGATAACTTAATGTTATATAAACCAGACAGTCACCTAACGTCATTAGGATGGATAACTTAATGTTATATAAACCAGACAGTCACCTAACGTCATTAGGATGGATAACTTAATGTTATATAAACCAGATAATCACCTAACATCATTAGGATGGATAACTTAATGTTATATAAACCAGACAGTCACCTACCGTCATTAGGATGGATAACTTAATGTTATATAAACCAGACAGTCACCTAACGTCATTAGGATGGATAACTTAATGTTATATAAACCAGACAGTCACCTAACGTCATTAGGATGGATAAGTTAATGTTATATAAACCAGACAGTCACCTAACGTCATTAGGATGGATAACTTAATGTTATATAAACCAGACAGTCACCTAACGTCATTAGGATGGATAACTTAATGTTATATAAACCAGACAGTCACCTAACGTCATTAGGATGGATAACTTAATGTTATATAAACCAGACAATCACCTAACGTCATTAGGATGGATAACTTAATGTTATATAAACCAGACAATCACCTAACGTCATTAGGATGGATAACTTAATGTTATATAAACCAGACAGTCACCTAACGTCATTAGGATGGATAACTTAATGTTATATAAACCAGACAGTCACCTAACGTCATTAGGATGGATAACTTAATGTTATATAAACCAGACAGTCACCTAACGTCATTAGGATGGATAACTTAATGTTATATAAACCAGACAGTCACCTAACGTCATTAGGATGGATAAGTTAATGTTATATAAACCAGACAGTCACCTAACGTCATTAGGATGGATAACTTAATGTTATATAAACCAGACAGTCACCTAACGTCATTAGGATGGATAACTTAATGTTATATAAACCAGACAATCACCTAACGTCATTAGGATGGATAACTTAATGTTATATAAACCAGACAATCACCTAACGTCATTAGGATGGATAACTTAATGTTATATAAACCAGACAGTCACCTAACGTCATTAGGATGGATAACTTAATGTTATATAAACCAGACAGTCACCTAACGTCATTAGGATGGATAACTTAATGTTATATAAACCAGACAGTCACCTAACGTCATTAGGATGGATAACTTAATGTTATATAAACCAGACAGTCACCTAACGTCATTAGGATGGATAACTTAATGTTATATAAACCAGATAATCACCTAACGTCATTAGGATGGATAACTTAATGTTATATAAACCAGACAGTCACCTAACGTCATTAGGATGGATAACTTAATGTTATATAAACCAGATAATCACCTAACGTCATTAGGATGGATAACTTAATGTTATATAAACCAGACAGTCACCTAACGTCATTAGGATGGATAACTTAATGTTATATAAACCAGACAGTCACCTAACGTCATTAGGATGGATAACTTAATGTTATATAAACCAGACAGTCACCTAACATCATTAGGATGGATAACTTAATGTTATATAAACCAGACAGTCACCTAACATCATTAGGATGGATAACTTAATGTTATATAAACCAGATAATCACCTAACGTCATTAGGATGGATAACTTAATGTTATATAAACCAGACAATCACCTAACGTCATTAGGATGGATAACTTAATGTTATATAAACCAGATAATCACCTAACGTCATTAGGATGGATAACTTAATGTTATATAAACCAGATAATCACCTAACGTCATTAGGATGGATAACTTAATGTTATATAAACCAGACAATCACCTAACGTCATTAGGATGGATAACTTAATGTTATATAAACCAGACAATCACCTAACATCATTAGGATGGATAACTTAATGTTATATAAACCAGACAGTCACCTAACGTCATTAGGATGGATAACTTAATGTTATATAAACCAGACAGTCACCTAACGTCATTAGGATGGATAACTTAATGTTATATAAACCAGTCAATCACCTAACGTCATTAGGATGGATAACTTAATGTTATATAAACCAGACAGTCACCTAATGTCATTAGGATGGATAACTTAATGTTATATAAACCAGACAATCACCTAACGTCATTAGGATGGATAACTTAATGTTATATAAACCAGACAGTCACCTAACGTCATTAGGATGGATAACTTAATGTTATATAAACCAGACAGTCACCTAACGTCATTAGGATGGATAACTTAATGTTATATAAACCAGACAGTCACCTAACGTCATTAGGATGGATAACTTAATGTTATATAAACCAGATAATCACCTAACGTCATTAGGATGGATAACTTAATGTTATATAAACCAGTCAATCACCTAACGTCATTAGGATGGATAACTTAATGTTATATAAACCAGATAATCACCTAACGTCATTAGGATGGATAACTTAATGTTATATAAACCAGACAATCACCTAACGTCATTAGGATGGATAACTTGATGTTATATAAACCAGACAATCACCTAACGTCATTAGGATGGATAACTTAATGATATATAAACCAGATAATCACCTAACGTCATTAGGATGGATAACTTCATGTTATATAAACCAGACAGTCACCTAACGTCATTAGGATGGATAACTTAATGTTATATAAACCAGACAGTCACCTAACGTCATTAGGATGGATAACTTAATGTTATATGAACCAGATAATCACCTAACGTCATTAGGATGGATAACTTAATGTTATATGAACCAGATAATCACCTAACGTCATTAGGATGGATAACTTCATGTTATATGAACCAGATAATCACCTAACGTCATTAGGATGGATAACTTAATGTTATATAAACCAGACAGTCACCTAACGTCATTAGGAAAGATAACGTAATGTTATATAAACCAGTCAATCACCTAACGTCATTAGGATGGATAACTTAATTTTATATGAACCAGATAATCACCTAACGTCATTAGGAAAGATAACGTAATGTTATATAAACCAGTCAATCACCTAACGTCATTAGGATGGATAACTTACTGTTATATAAACCAGATAATCACCTAACGTCATTAGGATGGATAACTTAATGTTATATAAACCAGATAATCACCTAACGTCATTAGGATGGATAACTTAATGTTATATAAACCAGATAATCACCTAACGTCATTAGGATGGATAACTTAATGTTATATAAACCAGATAATCACCTAACGTCATTAGGATGGATAACTTTATGTTATATAAACCAGATAATCACCTAACGTCATTAGGATGGATAACTTAATTTTATATGAACCAGATAATCACCTAACGTCATTAGGAAAGATAATGTAATGTTATATAAACCAGTCAATCACCTAACGTCATTAGGATGGATAACTTAATGTTATATAAACCAGATAATCACCTACCGTCATTAGGATGGATAACTTAATGTTATATAAACCAGTCAATCACCTAACGTCATTAGGATGGATAACTTAATGTTATATAAACCAGATAATCACCTAACATCATTAGGATGGATAACTTAATGATATATAAACCAGATAATCACCTAACGTCATTAGGATGGATAACTTAATGTTATATAAACCAGTCAATCACCTAACGTCATTAGGATGGATAACTTAATGTTATATAAACCAGATAATCACCTAACATCATTAGGATGGATAACTTAATGATATATAAACCAGATAATCACCTAACGTCATTAGGATGGATAACTTAATGTTATATAAACCAGACAGTCACCTAACGTCATTAGGATGGATAACTTAATGTTATATAAACCAGACAGTCACCTAACGTCATTAGGATGGATAACTTAATGTTATATAAACCAGACAGTCACCTAACGTCATTAGGATGGATAACTTAATGTTATATAAACCAGACAGTCACCTAACGTCATTAGGATGGATAACTTAATGTTATATAAACCAGATAATCACCTAACGTCATTAGGATGGATAACTTAATGTTATATAAACCAGACAGTCACCTAACGTCATTAGGATGGATAACTTAATGTTATATAAACCAGACAGTCACCTAACGTCATTAGGATGGATAACTTAATGTTATATAAACCAGACAGTCACCTAACATCATTAGGATGGATAACTTAATGTTATATAAACCAGACAGTCACCTAACGTCATTAGGATGGATAACTTAATGTTATATGAACCAGATAATCACCTAACGTCATTAGGATGGATAACTTAATGTTATATAAACCAGACAATCACCTAACGTCATTAGGATGGATAACTTAATGTTATATAAACCAGATAATCACCTAACGTCATTAGGATGGATAACTTAATGTTATATAAACCAGATAATCACCTAACGTCATTAGGATGGATAACTTAATGTTATATAAACCAGACAATCACCTAACGTCATTAGGATGGATAACTTAATGTTATATAAACCAGACAATCACCTAACATCATTAGGATGGATAACTTAATGTTATATAAACCAGACAGTCACCTAACGTCATTAGGATGGATAACTTAATGTTATATAAACCAGACAGTCACCTAACGTCATTAGGATGGATAACTTAATGTTATATAAACCAGTCAATCACCTAACGTCTTTAGGATGGATAACTTAATGTTATATAAACCAGACAGTCACCTAATGACATTAGGATGGATAACTTAATGTTATATAAACCAGACAATCACCTAACGTCATTAGGATGGATAACTTAATGTTATATAAACCAGACAGTCACCTAACGTCATTAGGATGGATAACTTAATGTTATATAAACCAGACAGTCACCTAACGTCATTAGGATGGATAACTTAATGTTATATAAACCAGACAGTCACCTAACGTCATTAGGATGGATAACTTAATGTTATATAAACCAGATAATCACCTAACGTCATTAGGATGGATAACTTAATGTTATATAAACCAGTCAATCACCTAACGTCATTAGGATGGATAACTTAATGTTATATAAACCAGATAATCACCTAACGTCATTAGGATGGATAACTTAATGTTATATAAACCAGACAGTCACCTAACGTCATTAGGATGGATAACTTAATGTTATATAAACCAGACAGTCACCTAACGTCATTAGGATGGATAACTTAATGTTATATAAACCAGACAGTCACCTAACGTCATTAGGATGGATAACTTAATGTTATATAAACCAGACAGTCACCTAACGTCATTAGGATGGATAACTTACTGTTATATAAACCAAACAGTCACCTAACGTCATTAGGATGGAGAACTTAATGTTATATAAACCAGACAGTCACCTAACGTCATTAGGATGGATAACTTAATGTTATATAAACCAGACAGTCACCTAACATCATTAGGATGGATAACTTAATGTTATATAAACCAGACAGTCACCTAACATCATTAGGATGGATAACTTAATGTTATATAAACCAGACAGTCACCTAACATCATTAGGATGGATAACTTAATGTTATATAAACCAGACAGTCACCTAACATCATTAGGATGGATAACTTAATGTTATATAAACCAGACAGTCACCTAACATCATTAGGATGGATAACTTAATGTTATATAAACCAGACAGTCACCTAACATCATTAGGATGGATAACTTAATGTTATATAAACCAGACAGTCACCTAACGTCATTAGGATGGATAACTTAATGTTATATAAACCAGACAGTCACCTAACGTCATTAGGATGGATAACTTAATGTTATATAAACCAGACAATCACCTAACGTCATTAGGATGGATAACTTAATGTTATATAAACCAGACAATCACCTAACGTCATTAGGATGGATAACTTAATGTTATATAAACCAGACAGTCACCTAACGTCATTAGGATGGATAACTTAATGTTATATAAACCAGACAGTCACCTAACGTCATTAGGATGGATAACTTAATGTTATATAAACCAGACAGTCACCTAACGTCATTAGGATGGATAACTTAATGTTATATAAACCAGACAGTCACCTAACGTCATTAGGATGGATAACTTAATGTTATATAAACCAGATAATCACCTAACGTCATTAGGATGGATAACTTAATGTTATATAAACCAGACAGTCACCTAACGTCATTAGGATGGATAACTTAATGTTATATAAACCAGATAATCACCTAACGTCATTAGGATGGATAACTTAATGTTATATAAACCAGACAGTCACCTAACGTCATTAGGATGGATAACTTAATGTTATATAAACCAGACAGTCACCTAACGTCATTAGGATGGATAACTTAATGTTATATAAACCAGACAGTCACCTAACATCATTAGGATGGATAACTTAATGTTATATAAACCAGACAGTCACCTAACATCATTAGGATGGATAACTTAATGTTATATAAACCAGATAATCACCTAACGTCATTAGGATGGATAACTTAATGTTATATAAACCAGACAATCACCTAACGTCATTAGGATGGATAACTTAATGTTATATAAACCAGATAATCACCTAACGTCATTAGGATGGATAACTTAATGTTATATAAACCAGATAATCACCTAACGTCATTAGGATGGATAACTTAATGTTATATAAACCAGACAATCACCTAACGTCATTAGGATGGATAACTTAATGTTATAAAAACCAGACAATCACCTAACATCATTAGGATGGATAACTTAATGTTATATAAACCAGACAGTCACCTAACGTCATTAGGATGGATAACTTAATGTTATATAAACCAGACAGTCACCTAACGTCATTAGGATGGATAACTTAATGTTATATAAACCAGTCAATCACCTAACGTCATTAGGATGGATAACTTAATGTTATATAAACCAGACAGTCACCTAATGTCATTAGGATGGATAACTTAATGTTATATAAACCAGACAATCACCTAACGTCCTTAGGATGGATAACTTAATGTTATATAAACCAGACAGTCACCTAACGTCATTAGGATGGATAACTTAATGTTATATAAACCAGACAGTCACCTAACGTCATTAGGATGGATAACTTAATGTTATATAAACCAGACAGTCACCTAACGTCATTAGGATGGATAACTTAATGTTATATAAACCAGATAATCACCTAACGTCATTAGGATGGATAACTTAATGTTATATAAACCAGTCAATCACCTAACGTCATTAGGATGGATAACTTAATGTTATATAAACCAGATAATCACCTAACGTCATTAGGATGGATAACTTAATGTTATATAAACCAGACAATCACCTAACGTCATTAGGATGGATAACTTGATGTTATATAAACCAGACAATCACCTAACGTCATTAGGATGGATAACTTAATGATATATAAACCAGATAATCACCTAACGTCATTAGGATGGATAACTTCATGTTATATAAACCAGACAGTCACCTAACGTCATTAGGATGGATAACTTAATGTTATATAAACCAGACAGTCACCTAACGTCATTAGGATGGATAACTTAATGTTATATGAACCAGATAATCACCTAACGTCATTAGGATGGATAACTTAATGTTATATGAACCAGATAATCACCTAACGTCATTAGGATGGATAACTTCATGTTATATAAACCAGATAATCACCTAACGTCATTAGGATGGATAACTTAATGTTATATAAACCAGACAGTCACCTAACGTCATTAGGAAAGATAACGTAATGTTATATAAACCAGTCAATCACCTAACGTCATTAGGATGGATAACTTAATTTTATATGAACCAGATAATCACCTAACGTCATTAGGAAAGATAACGTAATGTTATATAAACCAGTCAATCACCTAACGTCATTAGGATGGATAACTTACTGTTATATAAACCAGATAATCACCTAACGTCATTAGGATGGATAACTTAATGTTATATAAACCAGATAATCACCTAACGTCATTAGGATGGATAACTTAATGTTATATAAACCAGATAATCACCTAACGTCATTAGGATGGATAACTTAATGTTATATAAACCAGATAATCACCTAACGTCATTAGGATGGATAACTTTATGTTATATAAACCAGATAATCACCTAACGTCATTAGGATGGATAACTTAATTTTATATGAACCAGATAATCACCTAACGTCATTAGGAAAGATAATGTAATGTTATATAAACCAGTCAATCACCTAACGTCATTAGGATGGATAACTTAATGTTATATAAACCAGATAATCACCTACCGTCATTAGGATGGATAACTTAATGTTATATAAACCAGTCAATCACCTAACGTCATTAGGATGGATAACTTAATGTTATATAAACCAGATAATCACCTAACATCATTAGGATGGATAACTTAATGATATATAAACCAGATAATCACCTAACGTCATTAGGATGGATAACTTAATGTTATATAAACCAGACAGTCACCTAACGTCATTAGGATGGATAACTTAATGTTATATAAACCAGACAGTCACCTAACGTCATTAGGATGGATAACTTAATGTTATATAAACCAGACAGTCACCTAACGTCATTAGGATGGATAACTTAATGTTATATAAACCAGACAGTCACCTAACGTCATTAGGATGGATAACTTAATGTTATATAAACCAGATAATCACCTAACGTCATTAGGATGGATAACTTAATGTTATATAAACCAGACAGTCACCTAACGTCATTAGGATGGATAACTTAATGTTATATAAACCAGACAGTCACCTAACGTCATTAGGATGGATAACTTAATGTTATATAAACCAGACAGTCACCTAACATCATTAGGATGGATAACTTAATGTTATATAAACCAGACAGTCACCTAACGTCATTAGGATGGATAACTTAATGTTATATAAACCAGATAATCACCTAACGTCATTAGGATGGATAACTTAATGTTATATAAACCAGACAATCACCTAACGTCATTAGGATGGATAACTTAATGTTATATAAACCAGATAATCACCTAACGTCATTAGGATGGATAACTTAATGTTATATAAACCAGATAATCACCTAACGTCATTAGGATGGATAACTTAATGTTATATAAACCAGACAATCACCTAACGTCATTAGGATGGATAACTTAATGTTATATAAACCAGACAATCACCTAACATCATTAGGATGGATAACTTAATGTTATATAAACCAGACAGTCACCTAACGTCATTAGGATGGATAACTTAATGTTATATAAACCAGACAGTCACCTAACGTCATTAGGATGGATAACTTAATGTTATATAAACCAGTCAATCACCTAACGTCTTTAGGATGGATAACTTAATGTTATATAAACCAGACAGTCACCTAATGACATTAGGATGGATAACTTAATGTTATATAAACCAGACAATCACCTAACGTCATTAGGATGGATAACTTAATGTTATATAAACCAGACAGTCACCTAACGTCATTAGGATGGATAACTTAATGTTATATAAACCAGACAGTCACCTAACGTCATTAGGATGGATAACTTAATGTTATATAAACCAGACAGTCACCTAACGTCATTAGGATGGATAACTTAATGTTATATAAACCAGATAATCACCTAACGTCATTAGGATGGATAACTTAATGTTATATAAACCAGTCAATCACCTAACGTCATTAGGATGGATAACTTAATGTTATATAAACCAGATAATCACCTAACGTCATTAGGATGGATAACTTAATGTTATATAAACCAGACAGTCACCTAACGTCATTAGGATGGATAACTTAATGTTATATAAACCAGACAGTCACCTAACGTCATTAGGATGGATAACTTAATGTTATATAAACCAGACAGTCACCTAACGTCATTAGGATGGATAACTTAATGTTATATAAACCAGACAGTCACCTAACGTCATTAGGATGGATAACTTACTGTTATATAAACCAAACAGTCACCTAACGTCATTAGGATGGATAACTTAATGTTATATAAACCAGACAGTCACCTAACGTCATTAGGATGGATAACTTAATGTTATATAAACCAGACAGTCACCTAACATCATTAGGATGGATAACTTAATGTTATATAAACCAGACAGTCACCTAACATCATTAGGATGGATAACTTAATGTTATATAAACCAGACAGTCACCTAACATCATTAGGATGGATAACTTAATGTTATATAAACCAGACAGTCACCTAACATCATTAGGATGGATAACTTAATGTTATATAAACCAGACAGTCACCTAACATCATTAGGATGGATAACTTAATGTTATATAAACCAGACAGTCACCTAACATCATTAGGATGGATAACTTAATGTTATATAAACCAGACAGTCACCTAACGTCATTAGGATGGATAACTTAATGTTATATAAACCAGACAGTCACCTAACGTCATTAGGATGGATAACTTAATGTTATATAAACCAGACAGTCACCTAACGTCATTAGGATGGATAACTTAATGTTATATAAACCAGACAGTCACCTAACGTCATTAGGATGGATAACTTACTGTTATATAAACCAGACAGTCACCTAACATCATTAGGATGGATAACTTAATGTTATATAAACCAGACAGTCACCTAACGTCATTAGGATGGATAACTTAATGTTATATAAACCAGACAGTCACCTAACATCATTAGGATGGATAACTTAATGTTATATAAACCAGACAGTCACCTAACATCATTAGGATGGATAACTTAATGTTATATAAACCAGATAATCACCTAACGTTATTAGGATGGATAACTTAATGTTATATAAACCAGACAATCACCTAACGTCATTAGGATGGATAACTTAATGTTATATAAACCAGATAATCACCTAACGTCATTAGGATGGATAACTTAATGTTATATAAACCAGACAATCACCTAACGTCATTAGGATGGATAACTTAATGTTATATAAACCAGACAATCACCTAACGTCATTAGGATGGATAACTTAATGTTATATAAACCAGACAATCACCTAACGTCATTAGGATGGATAACTTAATGTTATATAAACCAGACAGTCACCTAACGTCATTAGGATGGATAACTTAATGTTATATAAACCAGACAGTCACCTAACGTCATTAGGATGGATAACTTAATGTTATATAAACCAGACAGTCACCTAACGTCATTAGGATGGATAACTTAATGTTATATAAACCAGATAATCACCTAACATCATTAGGATGGATAACTTAATGTTATATAAACCAGACAGTCACCTACCGTCATTAGGATGGATAACTTAATGTTATATAAACCAGACAGTCACCTAACGTCATTAGGATGGATAACTTAATGTTATATAAACCAGACAGTCACCTAACGTCATTAGGATGGATAAGTTAATGTTATATAAACCAGACAGTCACCTAACGTCATTAGGATGGATAACTTAATGTTATATAAACCAGACAGTCACCTAACGTCATTAGGATGGATAACTTAATGTTATATAAACCAGACAGTCACCTAACGTCATTAGGATGGATAACTTAATGTTATATAAACCAGACAATCACCTAACGTCATTAGGATGGATAACTTAATGTTATATAAACCAGACAATCACCTAACGTCATTAGGATGGATAACTTAATGTTATATAAACCAGACAGTCACCTAACATCATTAGGATGGATAACTTAATGTTATATAAACCAGACAGTCACCTAACGTCATTAGGATGGATAACTTAATGTTATATAAACCAGACAGTCACCTAACGTCATTAGGATGGATAACTTAATGTTATATAAACCAGACAGTCACCTAACGTCATTAGGATGGATAACTTAATGTTATATAAACCAGATAATCACCTAACGTCATTAGGATGGATAACTTAATGTTATATAAACCAGACAGTCACCTAACGTCATTAGGAAAGATAACGTAATGTTATATAAACCAGTCAATCACCTAACGTCATTAGGATGGATAACTTAATTTTATATGAACCAGATAATCACCTAACGTCATTAGGAAAGATAACGTAATGTTATATAAACCAGTCAATCACCTAACGTCATTAGGATGGATAACTTACTGTTATATAAACCAGATAATCACCTAACGTCATTAGGATGGATAACTTAATGTTATATAAACCAGATAATCACCTAACGTCATTAGGATGGATAACTTAATGTTATATAAACCAGATAATCACCTAACGTCATTAGGATGGATAACTTAATGTTATATAAACCAGATAATCACCTAACGTCATTAGGATGGATAACTTTATGTTATATAAACCAGATAATCACCTAACGTCATTAGGATGGATAACTTAATTTTATATGAACCAGATAATCACCTAACGTCATTAGGAAAGATAATGTAATGTTATATAAACCAGTCAATCACCTAACGTCATTAGGATGGATAACTTAATGTTATATAAACCAGATAATCACCTACCGTCATTAGGATGGATAACTTAATGTTATATAAACCAGTCAATCACCTAACGTCATTAGGATGGATAACTTAATGTTATATAAACCAGATAATCACCTAACATCATTAGGATGGATAACTTAATGATATATAAACCAGATAATCACCTAACGTCATTAGGATGGATAACTTAATGTTATATAAACCAGACAGTCACCTAACGTCATTAGGATGGATAACTTAATGTTATATAAACCAGACAGTCACCTAACGTCATTAGGATGGATAACTTAATGTTATATAAACCAGACAGTCACCTAACGTCATTAGGATGGATAAATTAATGTTATATAAACCAGACAGTCACCTAACGTCATTAGGATGGATAACTTAATGTTATATAAACCAGATAATCACCTAACGTCATTAGGATGGATAACTTAATGTTATATAAACCAGACAGTCACTTAACGTCATTAGGATGGATAACTTAATGTTATATAAACCAGACAGTCACCTAACGTCATTAGGATGGATAACTTAATGTTATATAAACCAGACAGTCACCTAACATCATTAGGATGGATAACTTAATGTTATATAAACCAGACAGTCACCTAACGTCATTAGGATGGATAACTTAATGTTATATAAACCAGATAATCACCTAACGTCATTAGGATGGATAACTTAATGTTATATAAACCAGACAATCACCTAACGTCATTAGGATGGATAACTTAATGTTATATAAACCAGATAATCACCTAACGTCATTAGGATGGATAACTTAATGTTATATAAACCAGATAATCACCTAACGTCATTAGGATGGATAACTTAATGTTATATAAACCAGACAATCACCTAACGTCATTAGGATGGATAACTTAATGTTATATAAACCAGACAATCACCTAACATCATTAGGATGGATAACTTAATGTTATATAAACCAGACAGTCACCTAACGTCATTAGGATGGATAACTTAATGTTATATAAACCAGACAGTCACCTAACGTCATTAGGATGGATAACTTAATGTTATATAAACCAGTCAATCACCTAACGTCTTTAGGATGGATAACTTAATGTTATATAAACCAGACAGTCACCTAATGACATTAGGATGGATAACTTAATGTTATATAAACCAGACAATCACCTAACGTCATTAGGATGGATAACTTAATGTTATATAAACCAGACAGTCACCTAACGTCATTAGGATGGATAACTTAATGTTATATAAACCAGACAGTCACCTAACGTCATTAGGATGGATAACTTAATGTTATATAAACCAGACAGTCACCTAACGTCATTAGGATGGATAACTTAATGTTATATAAACCAGATAATCACCTAACGTCATTAGGATGGATAACTTAATGTTATATAAACCAGTCAATCACCTAACGTCATTAGGATGGATAACTTAATGTTATATAAACCAGATAATCACCTAACGTCATTAGGATGGATAACTTAATGTTATATAAACCAGACAGTCACCTAACGTCATTAGGATGGATAACTTAATGTTATATAAACCAGACAGTCACCTAACGTCATTAGGATGGATAACTTAATGTTATATAAACCAGACAGTCACCTAACGTCATTAGGATGGATAACTTAATGTTATATAAACCAGACAGTCACCTAACGTCATTAGGATGGATAACTTACTGTTATATAAACCAAACAGTCACCTAACGTCATTAGGATGGATAACTTAATGTTATATAAACCAGACAGTCACCTAACGTCATTAGGATGGATAACTTAATGTTATATAAACCAGACAGTCACCTAACATCATTAGGATGGATAACTTAATGTTATATAAACCAGACAGTCACCTAACATCATTAGGATGGATAACTTAATGTTATATAAACCAGACAGTCACCTAACATCATTAGGATGGATAACTTAATGTTATATAAACCAGACAGTCACCTAACATCATTAGGATGGATAACTTAATGTTATATAAACCAGACAGTCACCTAACATCAATAGGATGGATAACTTAATGTTATATAAACCAGACAGTCACCTAACGTCATTAGGATGGATAACTTAATGTTATATAAACCAGACAGTCACCTAACGTCATTAGGATGGATAACTTAATGTTATATAAACCAGACAGTCACCTAACGTCATTAGGATGGATAACTTAATGTTATATAAACCAGACAGTCACCTAACGTCATTAGGATGGATAACTTACTGTTATATAAACCAGACAGTCACCTAACATCATTAGGATGGATAACTTAATGTTATATAAACCAGACAGTCACCTAACGTCATTAGGATGGATAACTTAATGTTATATAAACCAGACAGTCACCTAACATCATTAGGATGGATAACTTAATGTTATATAAACCAGACAGTCACCTAACATCATTAGGATGGATAACTTAATGTTATATAAACCAGATAATCACCTAACGTCATTAGGATGGATAACTTAATGTTATATAAACCAGATAATCACCTAACGTTATTAGGATGGATAACTTAATGTTATATAAACCAGACAATCACCTAACGTCATTAGGATGGATAACTTAATGTTATATAAACCAGATAATCACCTAACGTCATTAGGATGGATAACTTAATGTTATATAAACCAGACAATCACCTAACGTCATTAGGATGGATAACTTAATGTTATATAAACCAGACAATCACCTAACGTCATTAGGATGGATAACTTAATGTTATATAAACCAGACAATCACCTAACGTCATTAGGATGGATAACTTAATGTTATATAAACCAGACAGTCACCTAACGTCATTAGGATGGATAACTTAATGTTATATAAACCAGACAGTCACCTAACGTCATTAGGATGGATAACTTAATGTTATATAAACCAGACAGTCACCTAACGTCATTAGGATGGATAACTTAATGTTATATAAACCAGATAATCACCTAACATCATTAGGATGGATAACTTAATGTTATATAAACCAGACAGTCACCTACCGTCATTAGGATGGATAACTTAATGTTATATAAACCAGACAGTCACCTAACGTCATTAGGATGGATAACTTAATGTTATATAAACCAGACAGTCACCTAACGTCATTAGGATGGATAAGTTAATGTTATATAAACCAGACAGTCACCTAACGTCATTAGGATGGATAACTTAATGTTATATAAACCAGACAGTCACCTAACATCATTAGGATGGATAACTTAATGTTATATAAACCAGACAGTCACCTAACGTCATTAGGATGGATAACTTAATGTTATATAAACCAGACAATCACCTAACGTCATTAGGATGGATAACTTAATGTTATATAAACCAGACAATCACCTAACGTCATTAGGATGGATAACTTAATGTTATATAAACCAGACAGTCACCTAACGTCATTAGGATGGATAACTTAATGTTATATAAACCAGACAGTCACCTAACGTCATTAGGATGGATAACTTAATGTTATATAAACCAGACAGTCACCTAACGTCATTAGGATGGATAACTTAATGTTATATAAACCAGACAGTCACCTAACGTCATTAGGATGGATAACTTAATGTTATATAAACCAGATATTCACCTAACGTCATTAGGATGGATAACTTAATGTTATATAAACCAGACAGTCACCTAACGTCATTAGGATGGATAACTTAATGTTATATAAACCAGATAATCACCGAACGTCATTAGGATGGATAACTTAATGTTATATAAACCAGACAGTCACCTAACGTCATTAGGATGGATAACTTAATGTTATATAAACCAGACAGTCACCTAACGTCATTAGGATGGATAACTTAATGTTATATAAACCAGACAGTCACCTAACATCATTAGGATGGATAACTTAATGTTATATAAACCAGACAGTCACCTAACATCATTAGGATGGATAACTTAATGTTATATAAACCAGATAATCACCTAACGTCATTAGGATGGATAACTTAATGTTATATAAACCAGACAATCACCTAACGTCATTAGGATGGATAACTTAATGTTATATAAACCAGATAATCACCTAACGTCATTAGGATGGATAACTTAATGTTATATAAACCAGATAATCACCTAACGTCATTAGGATGGATAACTTAATGTTATATAAACCAGACAATCACCTAACGTCATTAGGATGGATAACTTAATGTTATATAAACCAGACAATCACCTAACATCATTAGGATGGATAACTTAATGTTATATAAACCAGACAGTCACCTAACGTCATTAGGATGGATAACTTAATGTTATATAAACCAGACAGTCACCTAACGTCATTAGGATGGATAACTTAATGTTATATAAACCAGTCAATCACCTAACGTCATTAGGATGGATAACTTAATGTTATATAAACCAGACAGTCACCTAATGTCATTAGGATGGATAACTTAATGTTATATAAACCAGACAATCACCTAACGTCATTAGGATGGATAACTTAATGTTATATAAACCAGACAGTCACCTAACGTCATTAGGATGGATAACTTAATGTTATATAAACCAGACAGTCACCTAACGTCATTAGGATGGATAACTTAATGTTATATAAACCAGACAGTCACCTAACGTCATTAGGATGGATAACTTAATGTTATATAAACCAGATAATCACCTAACGTCATTAGGATGGATAACTTAATGTTATATAAACCAGTCAATCACCTAACGTCATTAGGATGGATAACTTAATGTTATATAAACCAGATAATCACCTAACGTCATTAGGATGGATAACTTAATGTTATATAAACCAGACAATCACCTAACGTCATTAGGATGGATAACTTGATGTTATATAAACCAGACAATCACCTAACGTCATTAGGATGGATAACTTAATGTTATATCAACCAGATAATCACCTAACGTCATTAGGATGGATAACTTAATGATATATAAACCAGATAATCACCTAACGTCATTAGGATGGATAACTTCATGTTATATAAACCAGACAGTCACCTAACGTCATTAGGATGGATAACTTAATGTTATATAAACCAGACAGTCACCTAACGTCATTAGGATGGATAACTTAATGTTATATGAACCAGATAATCACCTAACGTCATTAGGATGGATAACTTAATGTTATATGAACCAGATAATCACCTAACGTCATTAGGATGGATAACTTCATGTTATATAAACCAGATAATCACCTAACGTCATTAGGATGGATAACTTAATGTTATATAAACCAGACAGTCACCTAACGTCATTAGGAAAGATAACGTAATGTTATATAAACCAGTCAATCACCTAACGTCATTAGGATGGATAACTTAATTTTATATGAACCAGATAATCACCTAACGTCATTAGGAAAGATAACGTGATGTTATATAAACCAGTCAATCACCTAACGTCATTAGGATGGATAACTTACTGTTATATAAACCAGATAATCACCTAACGTCATTAGGATGGATAACTTAATGTTATATAAACCAGATAATCACCTAACGTCATTAGGATGGATAACTTAATGTTATATAAACCAGATAATCACCTAACGTCATTAGGATGGATAACTTAATGTTATATAAACCAGATAATCACCTAACGTCATTAGGATGGATAACTTTATGTTATATAAACCAGATAATCACCTAACGTCATTAGGATGGATAACTTAATTTTATATGAACCAGATAATCACCTAACGTCATTAGGAAAGATAATGTAATGTTATATAAACCAGTCAATCACCTAACGTCATTAGGATGGATAACTTAATGTTATATAAACCAGATAATCACCTACCGTCATTAGGATGGATAACTTAATGTTATATAAACCAGTCAATCACCTAACGTCATTAGGATGGATAACTTAATGTTATATAAACCAGATAATCACCTAACATCATTAGGATGGATAACTTAATGATATATAAACCAGATAATCACCTAACGTCATTAGGATGGATAACTTAATGTTACATAAACAAGACAGTCACCTAACGTCATTAGGATGATGTAGAACACATGTTATTGTCAAAAAGAAACTCAGGGTTTCTCTCATCTTCTTCTTCTCTCCACCTCTCATTCCCCCTTTACTTCTGCCAATGACTTTCTGGTACCCTCTGTCTCCCTCCCTCCCTCCCCCTCTCTGTGTGTATTGTGTTTGTAGATAAGTGTTAACAGGAAGTAGATATGATTCACTTCCTCTCATGCAAAGGCCTGGTTGATTAAATGTAATTGTTTACAGCCCATCCATCTAACGTTGACAGAAACCACTGCTCCATGAACGAGGAGGCCCGCTCTCTCTCTCCCTCTCTATGCCTCCTTTTTCTCCACCTCCGTCTTTCTCGTTCCTTTTCTTTCTCTCTCTTTCCAGCTATTCATCCCTCTCCCTCTGTTCTTTTTTCCCCATCCATTTATTTATCTCTCTCTCTCTCTCTCTCTCTCTCTCTCTCTCTCTCTCTCTCTCTCTCTCTCTCTCTCCCTCTCTTTCTCTATCTTTTCTCTCTTTTTCTCTCTTTTTTTCTTTCTCTCTCTCTCCCTCCTTCAGCAGATTTATTCATTTTGTTTCTCTCCAGCTGCCCAAAGATAAGTGGCTGTTTATCAAATTGCCTGTCAGAACTGCCCAGAGAATTAATCACAAAGTCTGTGAGAGCGAGAGCGGAGAGGGATGGAGGGAGGAGAGGGAGGGAGGAAGGAAAACCTCTCTTAAATTTTAATTCAATGAACTGGATTATTCAGGGCCAGTGTGTGTGTGTGTGTGTGTGTGTGTGTGTGTGTGCATGTCTTCCCAGAATCTGTCAAACGGATGTTTTTAATATCAAACATCCATTTTAAAATATTGTCTCCCCACATCTGCCTCATCTCCCCTCCTCCCCCCTCCTTCCTCTTCCTCCCTGTTCCTCTGCCTCTTCCCCCCTCCTCCCCCTCCTTCCTCTTCCTCCCCCTTCCTCTGCCTCTTCCCCCCTCCTTCCCCCTCCTTCCTCTTCCTCCCCCTCCTTCCTCTTCCTCATCTCCCCCTCCTCCCCCTCCTTCCTCTTCCCCCCTCCTTCCTCATCTCCCCTACCTCCCCCCCTCCCCCTCCTTCCTCTTCCTCCCCCCTTCCTCTGCCTCATCTCCCATCCTCCCCCCTCCTTCCTCTTCCTCTCCTCCTTCCCCTTCCTCATCTCCCCTCTCCCCTACCTTCCTCTTCCTCCCCCCTCCTTTCTCTTCCTCCCCCTCCTTCCTCTTCTCCCCCCTCCTTCCTCTGCCTCATCTCCCCTACCTCCCCCCTCCTTCCTCTTCCTCCCCCTCCTTCCTCTTCCTCATCTCCACTCCTCCCCCCTCCTTCCTCTTCCTCCCCCCTCCTTCCTCAGCCTCATCTTCCCTTCTCCGCCC
>NW_028159871.1:0-48157 GCF_964263955.1 Coregonus lavaretus | reverse complement strand
AGAGAGAGAGAGAGACAGAGACAGAGACAGAGACAGAGACAGAGACAGAGAGAGAGAGAGAGAGAGAGAGAGAGAGAGAGAGGGAGGGAGGGAAGTAAAGAGAGAGTGAGGGAGGGAGGGAGGGAAAAATATAAAATACAAAAGTTACAGCCTATATGGGCAATTTCTAGACTATAATGATTTAATACAACTAAATGTTGTTTAAATGCTGAGCCCTTTATGGCCTTAACAGTCTATTGTGTCGCACTCACTAATGACTCACTATGTATTCCTTTGTAGGCTACAGCCTTGAAATAATACCTTTTCGTTCCTTCTAAGGCTCCCTGTCTGTCTCTGACCTATTTAGAGTGTTTATATGCTGTTTAAAATTACATGTAGCCTATTTGAAATGATGTTCGCTTCTTACGTTCACCTTTCCATGTTTATTCAAATACTTCTCATTCAAATCCAAATGGTTTGGTTTTCAATACTTAAAAACCAATTGGTAGGTCCAGGTAGTAACAAAAATAGATGGATGTTGGTTAAATTGGGATTTTAATGAATGGAGAGAATTTGGAGCTGCAGTTTTTTTTTTTTTTTGTGAGCGTGGAGCGGTAGAAAAGGCTGTCTGAGCCGGACGTCCAACCGCTCAACACCGCTCACATGCTCTGGTGTCTGTTAACTGAAGAGTAGAAGGTTTCATGCAGTGTTTTCCCCTGACTGACACAATGACATGCAGATCATGATGCATGTATATTCCTTCCTCCAACCAAATCACAGCTAGTCCTTTGCAAATATCAGCAAATCAGCCATTCTATGCAGTATTCTATTATACAGTGAACAGCGTGAAGTTAAATTCAATATGTGTTGTATTGAGTAAAAGTGTGAATATCGGTGACAGGTTTCTTGAGAACGTTTATAAAACGTGAACAAGCGTCCGGGGGACAGGGCGAACAGGGCTGATTTCCCCCCATGGTATCGCGATACTGGGCCTGGTATCATATGGTTAGTACAATGTGGGTATGGTGACATCTCTAGTACAGACAGACCACACTTTAAAATCAGCATTTCACAAACTCAGTCCTGAGACCCCAAGGGGGGGCACATTTAGGGTTTTGCCCAAGCAATACGCACCTGATTCAAATAATCAACTCATTACGAAGCTTTGGTTATTTGAACCAGGTGTGTTAGTGCTCGGGCAAACCACTCAGGGTTCCAGGACTGAGTTGGGGAAATCATTATGCAGTGTTGTCTCCTTTCTGACACAATGACATGCAGATCATGATGCCCCAGTCTCTCGACACTACGGTACACAGACAGGGTGTCAGTTAGCTACCTGCCTGGGACGCCCAGTCTCTCGACACTACGGTACACAGACAGGGTGTCAGTTAGCTACCTGCCTGGGACGCCCAGTCTCTAGACACTACGGTACACAGACAGGGTGTCAGTTAGCTACCTGCCTGGGACGCCCAGTCTCTAGACACTACGGTACACAGACAGGGTGTCAGTTAGCTACCTGCCTGGGACGCCCAGTCTCTAGACACTACGGTACACAGACAGGGTGTCAGTTAGCTACCTGTCTGGGACACCAAGTCTCTAGACACTACGGTACACAGACAGGGTGTCAGTTAGCTACCTGCCTGGGACGCCCAGTCTCTAGACACTACGGTACACAGACAGGGTGTCAGTTAGCTACCTGTCTGGGACACCAAGTCTCTAGACACTACGGTACACAGACAGGGTGTCAGTTAGCTACCTGTCTGGGACGCCCAGTCTCTAGACACTACGGTACACAGACAGGGTGTCAGTTAGCTACCTGTCTGGGACACCAAGTCTCTAGACACTACGGTACACAGACAGGGTGTCAGTTAGCTACCTGTCTGGGACGCCCAGTCTCTTGACACTACGGTACACAGACAGGGTGTCAGTTAGCTACCTGTCTGGGACGCCCAGTCTCTTGACACTACGGTACACAGACAGGGTGTTGGCCACATGACGATAGTTGAACCAGAATCTGGATGTGCACACCTGAGGGGAAAGAGACAAAGTTAAATTGTAATTAAATGTTAATGGAGAAGGGACAAAATTCAACATCTTGGACACTTTATAAAAATATATTAAGATTGAAGTGTGTGCGTGCATAATTACTCACCAAAACTGCCCAGTTGTTTGTGTGTCCACTGCTGAAGAATTGACCAGCTTGATCCTGCATTATTTCAAAAGGTAAGGGTAGTTTGTTAGGTTGGCTACCATTGTATTGCGCAGTACACACGGACATCCAAGAAGAGTAGGGAGAGTGGTAGCTCTGGTCCACATGGACATCCAAGAGGAGTAGGGAGAGTGGTAGCTCTGGTCCATGCACCGGATGCTTTTTTGCACTTCCGAGTCACTTTATTCACAGAATAAAGCAATTGTTACAAACAAGTGAAGGATAAAATTATGCTTCAAAATGCCAGCAGCATACCACCCTGCATCCCACTGCTGGTTCTATTTTTTACTTAACAGTTATTTATTTATTTTAAACTGCATTGTTGATTGAGGGCTTGTGAGTAAGCATTTCACTGTAAGGTCTACACCTGTTGTATTCGGCACATGTGGCAAATACAATTTGATTTTATTTGATCGATTTGGTCCCGGCGTTAACCTAGAATGCACAGTGCGGCCCATCAGCAAAGTACACAGTGGGCATTAATACGATTCCAATGGAGTTTCCCATCTCTGGTACCTCCCTGTTGATTTCTAGAACTCAAACACATTCTAAACGATCTGATTGGAACACACATTGTTATGCTGCGTTTTGAAAAATCGGTCATTGGCTTTGATACTGTAATTGGTTAGAGATGATCCAATCACCGATTACATTTTTGAATAACCACAAACGACTAAAATGATGTCAAGTCTCAGACTGAAGTATGTAGCTAGCAAACACAGAGTAGAATAATTCAGTTTGAGTCGTCAGGCAATAATAAGCCGCCAATAGCCTATTTGCAGTCATAGGAGGTAATTTCTCACTATCGACACATGACATGGTCTAACGACCTTGTTTGGGTAACAAACTTTAAAAAGTTGGCTCGTACATAAAGATGCATCTGGTAAGATCATCGTAATGCATAAATTACATCGCAACTGGGAAACGGGGCCTTTGACCAGAGCTAGTTAATACAATTCCATGATCTTATTGATACAGCTAGCAAGCTACATTTCCATACTTTCTTTTTGATTAGTCTGACTGGGCATATAGAGTGGACCATGGTTAAAGTAGTCTTTGTAGCCAACAGCTAGTTATCTAGCCTAACAAGAGAATCTACAAACGACAGATCAAGCTATCTCAGACAGGGAAATTAACGTTAGCTAGCTAACTAGTTTAGCTAGCAGTAGTGGTGTTGTGGTTACACAGCAAGGTGAAACGAATACTTTGAATGAGTATAGCTAAGAAAAAGGTGATATGTATTTACCTCAATAGTATTACTTTCCACCGCGGCAGGGAAAATAAACAGGCTGAAAAGTGTCAATATTTTCGGGGAGCAGCACCTAGCCATTTTACTACAGGAAGCGCTAACGCCAGCTGGCCACGCCCTCAGATGACGTTTCTTCTTCTTCTTCTTACATTTTAGTCATTTAGCAGACGCTCTTATCCAGAGCGATTTACAGTTAGTGAGTACATACTTTCTTCTTCTTACTTTATAATATCATGTTCCGCAAACAAACGTTTAAGGTGCATGCCGCCACCTACTGTGCTGGAGCGTGCGATGAATCATATGGTCTGCCCAATTCCGAACCACTAAGAAAAGAAAAAAATATGGAGAAAAAAATTCCCTGCAAACTTCTTCCCCCTATGGCCAGGCACGACTCCAACACCATCATTACGTTTGCCGATGACACAACAGTGGTAGGCCTGATCACCGAAAACGACGAGACAGCCTATACGGAGGAGGTCAGAGACCTGGCCATGTGGTGCCAGGACAACAACCTCTCCTTCAACGTGATCAAGACAAAGGAGCTGATTGTGGACTACAGGAAAAAGAGGATCGAGCAGGAAGGCCCTAAAAATTGTCAAAGACTCCTGCCACCCTAGTCATAGACTGTTCTCTCTGCTACCGCACAGCAAGCTGTACCGGAGCGTCAAGGCTAGGTCCAAAATGCTTCTTAACAGCTTCTACCCCCAAGCCATAAGACTCCTGAACAGCTAATCAAATGGCTACCCGGACTATTTGCATTGTCCCCCCCACCTCTTTTACGCTGCCGCTACTCTCTGTTTATTATCTATGCATAGTCACTTTAATAACTCTACCTACATGTACATATTACCTCAATTACCTCGACTAACCGGTGCCCCCGCACATTGACTCTGTACCGGGGGCCAGTATGAAAAAAATATATTTGAAGTGTCCTTTGACACAGCACATTCATGATCACAAGATCTCTGACAGTAGGTCCAATTAGTACAGGTCAGGAGTAGCCATGGAAGCGCCATCAGTCCACACTGTGGCTCCACCAGTCTGTTTTACAGCTACTCTGCATTCGATACATCATGACTGATCCTATATCTCTGAGCTACTCTGCATTCGATACATCATGACTGATCCTATATCTCTGAGCTACTCTGCATTCGATACATCATGACTGATCCTATATCTCTGAGCTACTCTGCATTCGATACATCATGACTGATCCTATATCTCTGAGCTACTCTGCATTCGATACATCATGACTGATCCTATATCTCTGAGCCTCTCTGGCCCCTCTCTGTACCTGGCATCCACCAAATGCTTCACTATGTTCCCCCCCAACAATTACAACACTTAATCTTCACATTGCTTCCACATTCACCGTAATCATGTTCCCCTCCACATTTGGCACATATTTTCTTTCCTTTTTAACCAAACAGCTACATGTCCCATTCTTTGGCATTTAAATCACCGCAATGGGTATGGGACAAATTATCTGACATTGAAACTAAGGAATCCTCTCTGTAATTTTCCAGGCAAAACCTTCTCAAACCTCAGCAGCGCTGTTCCTCCTTCTTCTTCACGTTTCTGTTGGCGGATTGCAACCAACTGATAGTTCACAAAAAAATAATAATAATATTTAACCGTTTCCTCTACCAAACAGCCATTACACATTCCAGTAACGTTTCCCTATCAATTTCAAAGATTAAATCCCGTATGCCCTAATCTCATCCTACACAACATAACTTCCTCCTTTCTGTTCCCATTATATGACACTATCTCCGTACTGATTTCCTTGTACTATAAACATGTCTGCCCTTACTGCTTTCATCCCATTGTCTCTGCCAGCAATCTAACCCATTTTTCAGAATCAATGTTTTCATTTCCCCTCTATCTAACTGCACCTGTATATCCACAATATTCTTTTTCACTGATTTTTTAAACTATTATATCTACTACACTGATCAAAAATATAAATGCAACATGCAACAATTTCAGAGATTTTACTGAGTTACAGTTCATCTGGAAATCAGTCAATTGAAATGAATTCATTAGGCCCTAATCTATGGATTTCACATGACTGGGAATACAGATATGCATCTGCTGGTCACAGATAACTTTTTAAAAAGGTAGGGGCGTGGATCAGAAAACCAGTCAGTATCTGGTGTGACCACCATTTGCCTCATGCAGCGCGACACATCTCCTTCGCATAGAGTTGATCAGGCTGTTGATTGTCGTCTGTGGAATGTTGTCCCACTCCTCTTCAATGGCTGTGCGAAGTTTCTGGATATTGGTGGGAACTGGAAAAAGCTGTCGTACACGTCGATCCAGCGCATCCCAAACATCCTCAATGGGTGACATGTCTGGTGGGTATGTAGGCCATGGAAGAACTGGGACATTTTCAGCTTCCAGGAATTGTGCACAGATCCTTGCAACATGGGGCCGTGCATTATCATGCTGAAACATGTGATGGCAGCGGATGAATGGCACGACAATGGATCTCAGGATCTCATCACGGTATCTCTGTGCATTCAAATTGCCATTGATAAAATGTCTGTAGCTTATGCCTGCCCATACCATAACCCCACCATGGGGCACTCTGTTCACAACGTTGACATCAGCAAACTGCTCGCCCACACGTCTGCTCGGTACAGTTGAAACTGGGAATGATCTGTGAAGAGCACACTTCTCCAGCATGCCAGTGGCTATCGAAGGTGAGCATTTGCCCACTGATGTCAATTACGACGCCGAACTGCAGTCAGGTCAAGACCCTGGTGAGGACGACGAGCATGCAGATGAGCTTCCCTGAGACGGTTTCTGACAGCTCTGGTGGACATTCCTGCAGTCAGCATGACAATTGCACACCCCCTCAAAACTTGAGACATCTGTGGCATTGTGTTGTGTGACAAAACTGCACATTTTAGAGTGGCATTTTATTGTCCCCAGCACAAGGTGCACCTGTGTAATGATCATGCTGTTTAATCAGCTTCTTGATATGCCACACCTGTCAGGTGGATAGATTATATTGGCAAAGGATAAATCCTCACTAACAGGGATGTAAAGACATTTGTGCAATTTTATTTTGAGAAATAAGCTTTTTGTGCATATGGAACATTTCTGGGATATTTTATTTCAGCTCATGAAACATGGGACCAACACTTAACATATTGCGTTTATATTTTTGTTCAGTATATGTTGCTAGTGGGGTATTTCCACTGGATTTTAGTGACCATTGCCCAGTTGTCTGTGTCAGAGATGTGAAAATGCATATATCTAAGCCTCATGTCATCACCAAGAGGAAATATAACATCTTTAGTGAACAAGCTTTTTTTTTTTTTACATGATCTTTATCTTAGTGACCTTGATTGTATTTCAGCTATCCCTGAACCTGATTTTAGATTTAAGCTTTTTTTGTAAATGTCTTCAATACTATTGTAGATAATCATGCCCCCTTCAAAACTCAGAGAGTTAAAGGTGGATTGAATGCCTGGTTCACTCCTGAATTATTTAAAGTCATTCGTAAGAGAAATGTTGCCTAGGTCAAGGAACACAGGCTTAGGCCGGGATTGGCAATCTTTTAGGAAATTGAGGAATAAGTGTGTAAGACTGATCAAAAAGGCTCAATCGGATTATTATGTAACCCCTCTTTCTGATTGTAAGGGAATTTGGCTAAATTAAGTAAAACTGTCACATCTTTAAAGGGTTGCACTTCCCCCTCTGCCCAAACAAATTAATTCAGACTGACCCAATTACGGACAAAAATGGCATCATTGATGCTTTTAATCCACATTTTATTTCAGCGGGTCATCTTTTTCAACGACCGTCTAACCCTTCTATCTCTAAGAGTGGGCTAAACGCGGATTTTAGGAATTTTGCAGATTGACTCTGAAAATGGCAGTCACGTTTTTTGCATTTCGGCAATTCACCGAAAAATAAGTCCTTGATGCCTTACTTTTTATAGATACTGTGACGTCACGAGAGGCTACACGGCTTTCAGCGGGATTGCTCAAGTAGTGCAAGGAGACAAGGTTCAAACAAAACAAGGATTTTATTAAAGGTCTTGGGAAATTAACGAAAATATAACAAAATTCTGTTCTCTTGTGGCTCTTTAAGGGTTAACAGATCAGGGATGTCTCTTCCACATCCAAAATCATAATTCTCACTCGCTCAGATAACGTTTCCCCAGCCTTACTGTAGTCCACGTTGCAGCTAGTGGCCAACCCAGCAAAAAGTCCTTCCAAATGTCTCTCACGTATTTCCACAGGTGCATATATCCAAAGGTGAGTATTTCCCAAAGGTAAGTATCTCCAAATCCTTATATTCCTCATGGAAGTGGACGTGCAGCACTCTTGTCCTCCAGAGAGCCCAGGTTGGAGACTGTGTTTCTTCACAACCCACACACTCACTCTCAGTGTGTCTCTTCCCTTCACAAACCTTCAGCTCATCAGCTCCTCATTTGTTTCAGCTGCGTGGGAAGATTGGCCATAGAGGGGTGGAGTTCCCGACCATACCAGCAGATGGAGCCATAGCTGTCTGGGTTTGCAGCCATCTCAGGGGGATGTAACGTCCCTCCAGGACACAGCCTCTCGTGACATCACACATCCCCCTCCTCGGGACCGACGTCCTCGTCGGGGTAAAGGCAGCGAAGAAGGCATCACGCCGGGAGAGGGCGTCCGCATTGCCGTGGTGCTTGCCAGCCCATACTGGCCTGTGAGAGGGGGAAGCTCTTGGGTGCCTGGGACGTCTTCTTCCCTGGAGAACGGAGCACTTTCCTGGGCTGCGTTCTCTTCTCCCGTATCCGGACCAGTCTCTGTGTCGGTCTGGGCACCTGCCATCCCTATCAGAGCCTCTCCGTTTCCGAGGTACTCGGGTTATCCTCTCCTGAGACTCTCTCCAGAGTGGGTAAAAGGCTGGGCAGTCTCGTCCAATTAGGACAGGGACGGGGAGGGAATCAACCACCCCCGCCGTCGTGTGTATGGTTCCCCGTGTGCTGGTCATTGTAAGTTCAGTAATGGGGTATTCTCTGGTGTCTCCATGGACACAGGAAACTGGGAGGACTTTCCCCGGGGTCAGACACGTTGGGCCCACCAAATCCTTACGCACCAGGGTGGCCCGGCTACCAGAATCTAGTAAGGCCTCCACATCATGGTGATTCACAGTTACCGAGCAGGTGGGGGGTCGATCTGGGCCGCCATCTACGACTCCCAAGAGCGAGGCAAAACGGTGTGTGGGTGCTGAGCTGGAGGACTCCGCAGTGGGCATAGGTTCATCGGCTGGTTTCCCACACTGCCAGGAGATATGTCCCATCTCCCCACACCGGTAACACTGTCGAGTTTCCCCCTCCTGGTGTACTCTTCTTGGACCCGCCTGGTTTCTGGCTCCCCCTGGAGCCGGGATAAGTCCTGACGTGGCTGGGTTCGAGACCTTGGGGTCCTTTGGACGGGTTCTTCCCATTTGTGGTGGGGCCGCACTCCTGGGGTCTTTCCGGGAAGCATTCAGCATCTCCGCTGTGGCCTGGTACTTTTCCACAGCTTCCACGGTCAGATCAGCCGTGGTCAAGGCCTGTTGACTGATGAACCGTTTTGCCTCATAAGGCAGGGCGCGTAGGTAACGATCCACCACAACGGCCTCCACCACCGCCGCTGCTGTATTCCTCTGCGGATCCAGCCATTTCCTTGCGATTCGGACCAGTTCATGCATCTGCGCCCGAGGAGGTTGGTCTGGTTGGAAGGTCCAGCTGTGAAAGCGCTGGGCCATACCAAACTTTGTGAGTCCATATCTGCTGAGGATCTCAGACTTCAGGGCATCATAGTCAGTAACCTGGTCAGGGCCCAGGTCCCGGACAGCATTCAGCGATTCCCCGGTTAGGAAGGGGGCTAACAGACCAACCCACTGTTGCTTGGGCCAGGCTTCCCTAGTGGCCGTGGCCTCAAATGCATGCAGGTATGCCTCAATGTCATCGGTAGCTCCCATCTTAGATATAAAGTCACTTGCCTTTATTGGGCGGGTATTTTGGACAACCCTCTGTCTCTGCAACTGCAATTCCTCTGCCTTCAGAAAGTTGGCTTTCTTTTGCTCCTCCAAGAGAGCCACGGTTGCTTGCATCTGGGCTTGCTGGCCAGCAACAAGGGCTTTCAATATGTCCTCCATTTCAGTCGGCAGGGAGCCTACGGCCAACTTGGAAAACTGGGTGATCAAACCTTCGGTATCCTCCTCTGACATGCACTATTAACGCTTGAGCTTGCCCGTATTCTCCACCATCTGTGACGTCACGAGAGGCTACACGGCTTTCAGCGGGATTGCTCAAGTAGTGCAAGGAGACAAGGTTCAAACAAAACAAGGATTTTATTAAAGGTCTTGGGAAATTAACGAAAATATAACAAAATTCTGTTCTCTTGTGGCTCTTTAAGGGTTAACAGTTCAGGGATGTCTCTTCCACATCCAAAATCATAATTCTCACTCGCTCAGATAACGTTTCCCCAGCCTTACTGTAGTCCACGTTGCAGCTAGTGGCCAACCCAGCAAAAAGTCCTTCCAAATGTCTCTCACGTATTTCCACAGGTGCATATATCCAAAGGTGAGTATTTCCCAAAGGTAAGTATCTCCAAATCCTTATATTCCTCATGGAAGTGGACGTGCAGCACTCTTGTCCTCCAGAGAGCCCAGGTTGGAGACTGTGTTTCTTCACAACCCACACACTCACTCTCAGTGTGTCTCTTCCCTTCACAAACCTTCAGCTCATCAGCTCCTCATTTGTTTCAGCTGCGTGGGAAGATTGGCCATAGAGGGGTGGAGTTCCCGACCATACCAGCAGATGGAGCCATAGCTGTCTGGGTTTGCAGCCATCTCAGGGGGATGTAACGTCCCTCCAGGACACAGCCTCTCGTGACATCACAATACCAAGAGATCCGCAGGGGCTGACCAATTGGAGCCGGGTCTGCTCAAGTGTGCTGCCCCCTCTCATTGCTGGCTCAGTAACCCATTTCTTAAATCTAACATTGTTATCAGGAACTATTCCTAAAGTATGGAAAACAGCTTATGTGCTGCCACCCCATAAGGGCGGGATCTAGTGATCTTGATAATTATCTCCAGGCTTCTATGTCTCGCTAAGATTCTCGAATCTAAGGTAAATAAGCAACTTCGCTCCTTTCTATCTGAGCATGGTATTTTGAATGTAAACCAGTCAGGGTTTAGGCCCAGGGCACAGCACCAGTCAGGGTTTAGGCCCAGGGCACAGCACCAGTCAGGGTTTAGGCCCAGGGCACAGCACCAGTCAGGGTTTAGGCCCAGGGCACAGCACCAGTCAGGGTTTAGGCCCAGGGTACAGCACCAGTCAGGGTTCAGGCCCAGGGTACAGCACCAGTCAGGGTTTAGGCCCAGGGCACGGCACCAGTCAGGGTTTAGGCCCAGGGCACGGCACCAGTCAGGGTTTAGGCCCAGGGTACAGCACCAGTCAGGGTTCAGGCCCAGGGTACAGCACCAGTCAGGGTTTAGGCCCAGGGCACGGCACCAGTCAGGGTTTAGGCCCAGGGCACAGCACCAGTCAGGGTTTAGGCCCAGGGCACAGCACCAGTCAGGGTTTAGGCCCAGGGCACGGCACCAGTCAGGGTTTAGGCCCAGGGTACAGCACCAGTCAGGGTTTAGGCCCAGGGCACGGCACTAATCACAGCGACCACATTAGTTGTTGATGATATTGTCGACACTTTAGACGCTGAAATGAATTGTGCTGCCTTGTTTGTGGACCTGTCAAAAGCATTTGATGCTGTTGATGATGCTGTTTTATTGACTAAGTTGTCCTCGATTGGCCTGGGCTCTGACCCCTGTTCACGGTTTCATGATTATCTTAGTGACAGAACTCAGGCCATCGTGATTGATGGGGTTAAGTCCGAATTTCTTGAAGTACATAAAGATGTTCCGCAGGGGGTGATTCTAGGACCTGTTCTTTTCACTATTTATATAAATGCTATTGGTCAATCTGTAAAAAAAACAAAAAAAAAACATCTTTATGCGTATGATACGCAATTGCCCCGACTGCTGACCTGGCTGCTGACCTGGCTGCGGACCTGGCTGCGGACCTGGCTGCGGACCTGGCTGCGGACCTGGCTGCGGACCTGGCTGCGGACCTGGCTGCGGACCTGGCTGCGGACCTGACTGCTGACCTGGCTGTGACAAAGCTACAGTCTGATTCTGCAGCCGTACAGGAAGCCCTTACTGATTTAGAACTCGTGCTTAATACGGGAAAAAACGAAATACATGTTGTTTTCAAGTTCTCATAAGATTGTCTCAGATGGATTACATCTTCAGTCATCGGATGGTTCTATAATCAAACAAGTTTGTGTTGTTGTGTATATTAATGTGTGTCTGTTCAATATGTGTTGTTGTAGTTGACTGTGTTGTTGTGTATATTGTGTATATTAATGTGTGAGGGAGAGAGGGAGGGAGAGAGAGGGAGAGAGGGAGAGAGGGAGAGAGAGAGAGAGAGAGAGAGAGAGAGAGAGAGAGAGAGAGAGAGAGAGAGAGAGAGAGAGAGAGAGAGAGAGAGAGAGAGAGAGAGAGAGAGAGAGAGAGAGAGAGAGAGAGAGAGAGAGAGAGAGAGAGAGAGAGAGAGAGAGAGAGAGAGAGAGAGAGGAGGGAGGGAGGGAGGGAGGGAGAGGACCTTCAGCATCAGTGAACACAGGATATATCAAAACCAACCGCTTGGTGTCTGGAGAAGAATTAAGAACATTGAGTAAACCCAAAAGACTATTATCCAGACTTGGTGTTGTCTCAAATGGCAGCCTATTCCCTTTAAAGTGCACTCCGTGGGTCCCAATGTTCCCTTTAAAGTGCCCTACGTGGGTCCCAACCACACAGTTCTGTATTATTCCCATGGTGCTGGATGAGAAACCATCAAATGTTGACTTGGTCAATAGTTACTGTATAGTTGCCTAGCAATGCAGCTATTAAGGGCCACACCGTAAAAAAATTTGTTGATTCAACTTATAAAAGTTTGTTACAATGCTGCCTTCATATGTAATATCAAGTCCAATCAGGATATTGTGTTGAGTTAGCTTAATCTAGTAAAGTAAGTGGAACTGACACATTTGGATTTAATAACATGTTGAGTGAACTTGATACTTTTAGTCAAATCAATGTGCTTCAACTGATTGTTTAAGTTGTGCCAACAAAGCCACTCAAGTTGTTTTGACAAATAACTTTGTGGCGAGGACAAGTATTTGCTAGTCAGATAAACAAAACTATTAGTTGTTTCAACTTACCAAAGTTTGTTACAATGCTGCCTTACAACTTTAAAGTATCGTAACTTCCAATACAATTGAAACCACTACTTATAATTTAAACACTTCAGAACTGAAAAAGTCTTTGAAACGATGTAATAGAGATGTCAGTAAGGGAACATTATGCTCCCATCTGTCTCTTCTCATGCACAAGCTTTTTTTTTACACGTTTCAAAACTGGCACTCAGTAACGTGAACCACCCGACACACCACTTGAATACATTGGCATTCTCAGCAATGGTTACAGAAAACGTTTCACTCCTTACTTTTTATATGTGGTTGATTATCTACCTTTGTTGAATGCACTAGGGCCCCGATTCCGACCCGAGGTAAGCTTGCCTAAATGGAACATAAATCCCTTTATATGCTCTGTTCTCTCTCTGTGCATATCTGACCTTGAGATGAAGCATGAGAACAGCAGGCTATTTTACCCACCATTCGTTCAGGGTGGAGATCAAATAAATGAAGGTGCGTCTACAGATACGACGTATCCTGACCTTGATTTAATTCCCTCAGAATTCCACCACCTTTACGCGATGTAGAAGCACGGTGGCTAGGAAAAACTCCCTAGAAAGGCAGGAACCTAGGAAGAAATCTAGAGAGGAACCAGGCTCTGAGGGGTGGCCAGTCCTCTACTGGCTGTGCCGGGTAGAGAGGAACCAGGCTCTGAGGGGTGGCCAGTCCTCTTCTGGCTGTGAAGGGTGGAGATTATAAGACTACATGGCCATTAAGGCCAGATTGTTCTTCAAGACGTTCAAACGTTCATAGATGACCAGCAGGGTCAAACAATATAACCAATATTAATGACTAATGGATGAACCAATATTAATGACTAATAGATGAACCAATATGAATCACTAATAGATGAACCAATATTAATGACTAAGATATGAACCAATATGAATGACTAATGGATGAACCAATATGAATGACTAATAGATGAACCAATATGAATCACTAATAGATGAACCAATATGAATCACTAATAGATGAACCAATATGAATCACTAATAGATGAACCAATATTAATGACTAAGATATGAACCAATATGAATGACTAATAGATGAACCAATATGAATGACTAATGGATGAACCAATATCAATGACTAATAGATGAACCAATATGAATGACTAATAGATGAACCAATATGAATGACTAATGGATGAACCAATATGAATGACTAATGGATGAACCAATATGAATGACTAATAGATGAACCAATATGAATGACTAATAGATGAACCAATATGAATCACTAATAGATGAACCAATATGAATCACTAATAGATGAACCAATATTAATGACTAATAGATTAACCAATATTAATGACTAAGATATGAACCAATATTAATGACTAATGGATGAACCAATATGAATGACTAATGGATGAACCAATATCAATGACTAATAGATGAACCAATATTAATGACTAATAGATGAACCAATATGAATGACTAATGGATGAACCAATATTAATGACTAATGGATTAACCAATATTAATGACTAAGATATGAACCAATATGAATGACTAATAGATGAACCAATATGAATGACTAATGGATGAACCAATATTAATGACTAATGGATGAACCAATATTAATGACTAAGATATGAACCAATATGAATGACTATTGGTTCATCCAATAGTAGTGGGTTCGGTCCCGGGGATCGAACCCACTACCAGCTGTAGCTCAGCTGGTAGAGCACGGTGCTTATAACGCCAAGGTAGTGGGTTCGATCCCCGGGACCACCCATACACAAAAAAAAAAATTATGCACGCATGACTGTAAGTCGCTTTGGATAAAAGCGTCTGCTAAATGGCATATTATTATTATTATTATTATTACTAATAGATGAACCAATATTAATGACTAATGGATGAACCAATATGAATGACTAATGGATGAACCAATATGAATCACTAATAGATTAACCAATATGAATCACTAATAGATGAACCAATATTAATGACTAAGATATGAACCAATATTAATGACTAATGGATGAACCAATATGAATGACTAATGGATGAACCAATATCAATGACTAATATCAATTTTATTTTATATAGCCCTTCGTACATCAGCTAATATCTCGAAGTGCTGTACAGAAACCCAGCCTAAAACCCCAAACAGCTAGTAATGCAGGTGTAGAAGCACGGTGGCTAGGAAAAACTCCCTAGAAAGGCCAAAACCTAGGAAGAAACCTAGAGAGGAACCAGGCTATGAGGGGTGGCCAGTCCTCTTCTGGCTGTGCCGGGTGGAGGTTATAACAGAACCATGCCAAGATGTTCAAAAATGTTCATAAGTGACAAGCATGGTCAAATAATAATCAGGAATAAATCTCAGTTGGCTTTTCATAGCCGATCATTAAGAGTTGAAAACAGCAGGTCTGGGACAGGTAGGGGTTCCATAACCGCAGGCAGAACAGTTTGAAACTGGAATAGCAGCAAGGCCAGGCGGACTGGGGACAGCAAGGAGTCACCACGGCCAGTAGTCCCGACGTATGGTCCTAGGGCTCAGGTCTCTCAGTTGGCTTTTCATAGCCGATCATTAAGAGTTGAAAACAGCAGGTCTGGGACAGGTAGGGGTTTCGTAACCGCAGGCAGAACAGTTGAAACTGGAATAGCAGCAAGGCCAGGCGGACTGGGGACAGCAAGGTGTCAGCATGCCCGGTAGTCCTGACGTATGGTCCTAGGGCTCAGGTTCTCAGAGAGAAAGAGAGAACGAGAGAATTAGAGAGAGCATACTTAAATTCACACAGGACACTGGATAAGACAGGAGAAGTACTCCAGGTATAACCAACTAACCCCAGCCCCCCGACACATAAACTACTGCAGCATAAATACTGGAGGCTGAGACAGGAGCGGTCCGGAGACACTGTGGCCCCATCCGAAGAAACCCCCGGACAGGGCCAAACAGGAAGGATATAACCCCACCCACTCTGCCAAAGCACAGCCCCCGCACCACTAGAGGGATATCCTCAACCACCAACTTACAATCCTGAGACAAGGCCGAGTATAGCCCACAGAGGTCTCCACCACAGCACAAACCAAGGGGGGGCGCCAACCCAGACAGGAAGATCACGTCAGTAACTCAACCCACTCAAGTGACGCACCCCTCCTAGGGACGGCATGAAAGAGCACCAGCAAGCCAGTGACTCAGCCCCTGTAACAGGGTTAGAGGCAGAGAACCCCAGTGGAGAGAGGGGAACCGGCCTGGCAGAGACAGCAAGGGCTGTTCGTTGCTCCAGAGCCTTTCCGTTCACCTTCACACTCCTGGGCCAGACTACACTCAATCATATGACCTACTGAAGAGATAAGTCTTCAGTAAAGACTTAAAGGTTGAGACCGAGTCTGCGTCTCTCACATGGGTAGGCAGACTGTTCCATAAAAATGGAGATCTATAGGAGAAAGCCCTGCCTCCCGCTGTTTGCTTAGAAATTCTAGGGACAATTAGGAGGCCTGCGTCTTGTGACCGTAGCGTACGTATTGGTATGTACGGCAGGACCAACTCGGAAAGATAGGTAGGAGCAAGCCCATGTAACGCTTTATAGGTTAACAGTAAAACCTTGAAATCAGCCCTTGCCTTAACAGGAAGCCAGTGTAGGGAAGCTAGCACTGGAGTAATATGATCAAATTTCTTGGTTCTAGTCAGGATTCTAGCAGCCGTATTTAGCACTAACTGAAGTTTATTTAGTGCTTTATCCGGGTAGCCGGAAAGTAGAGCATTGCAGTAGTCTAACCTAGAAGTAACAAATGCATGGATAAATTTTTCTGCATCATTTTTGGACAGAAAATTTCTGATTTTTGCAATGTTACGTAGATGGAAAAAAGCTGTCCTTGAAACAGTCTTGATATGTTCGTCAAAAGAGAGATCAGGGTCAAGAGTAACGCCGAGGTCCTTCACAGTTTTATTTGAGACGACTTTACAACCATCAAGATGAATTGTCAGATTTAACAGAAGATCTCTTTGTTTCTTGGGACCTAGAACAAGCATCTCTGTTTTGTCCGAGTTTAAAAGTAGAAAGTTTTCAGCCATCCACTTCCTTATGTCTGAAACACAGGCTTCTAGCGAGGGCAATTTTGGGGCTTCACCATGTTTCATTGAAATGTACAGCTGTGTGTCATCCGCATAGCAGTGAAAGTTAACATTATGTTTTCGAATAACATCCCCAAGAGGTAAAATATATAGTGAAAACAATAGTGGTCCTAAAACGGAACCTTGAGGAACACCGAAATGTACAGTTGATTTGTCGGAGGACAGACCATTCACAGAGACAAACTGATATCTTTCCGACAGGTAAGATCTAAACCAGGCCAGAACTTGTCCGTGTAGACCAATTTGGGTTTCCAGTCTCTCCAAAAGAATGTGGTGATCGATGGTGTCAAAGGCAGCACTAAGGTCTAGTAGCACGAGGACAGATGCAGAGCCTCGGTCTGATGCCATTAAAAGGTCATTTACCACCTTCACAAGTGCAGTCTCAGTGCTATGATGGGGTCTAAAACCAGACTGAAGCATTTCGTATACATTGTTTGTCTTCAGAAAGGCAGTGAGTTGCTGCGCAACAGCTTTTTCTAAAATTTTTGAGAGGAATGGAAGATTCGATATAGGCCGATAGTTTTTTATATTTTCCGGGTCAAGGTTTGGCTTTTTCAAGAGAGGCTTTATCACTGCCACTTTTAGTGAGTTTGGTACACATCCGGTGGATAGAGAGCTGTTTATTATGTTCAACATAGGAGGGCCAAGCACAGGAAGCAGCTCCTTCAGCAGTTTAGTAGGAATAGGATCCAGTATGCAGCTTGAAGGTTTAGAGGCCATGATTATTTTCATCATTGGGTCAAGAGATATAGTACTAAAACACTTAAGTGTCTCTCCCGATCCCAGGCCCTCGCAGAGCTGTGCAGATCCAGGACAGCTAAGCCCTGGAGGAATACGCAGATTCAAAGAGGAGTCCGTAATTTGCTTTCTAATGGTCATGATCTTTTCCTCAAAGAAGTTCATGAATTTATTACTGCTGAAGTGAAAGCCATCCTCTCTTGGGGAATGCTGCTTTTTAGTTAGCTTTGCAACAGTATCAAAAAGAAATTTTGGATTGTTCTTATTTTCCTCGATTAAGTTGGAAAAGTAGGATGATCGAGCAGCAGTGAGGGCTCTTCGGTACTGCACGGTACTGTCTTTCCAAGCTAGTCGGAAGACTTCCAGTTTGGTGTGGCGCCATTTCCGTTCCAATTTCCTGGAAGCTTGCTTCAAAGCTCGGGTATTTTCTGTATACCAGGGAGCTAGTTTCTTATGACAAATGTTTTTCGTTTTTAGGGGTGCAACTGCATCTAGGGTATTGCGCAAGGTTAAATTGAGTTCCTCAGTTAAGTGGTTAACTGATTTTTGTCCTCTGACGTCCTTGGGTAGGCAGAAGGAGTCTGGAAGGGCATCAAGGAATTTTTGTGTCGTCTGAGAATTTATAGCACGACTTTTGATGCTCCTTGGTTGGGGTCTGAGCAGATTATTTGTTGCGATTGCAAACGTAATAAAATAGATGAACCAATATGAATGACTAAGATATGAACCAATATGAATGACTAATAGATGAACCAATATGAATGACTAATGGATGAACCAATATTAATGACTAATGGATGAACCAATATTAATGACTAAGATATGAACCAATATGAATGACTAATAGATGAACCAATATGAATGACTAATGGATGAACCAATAATGACTAATAGATGAACCAATATGAATGACTAATAGATGAACCAATATGAGTGACTAATAGATGAACCAATATTAATGACTAATGGATGAACCAATATGAATGACTAATGGATGAACCAATGTGAATGACTAACAGATGAACCAATATGAATGACTAATGGACGAACCAATATGAATGACTAATGGATGAACCAATATGAATGACTAATGGATGAACCAACATGAATGACTAATGGATGAACCAATATTAATGACTAATGGATGAACCAATATGAATGACTAATATATGAACCAATATTAATGACTAATGGATGAACCAATATTAATGACTAATAGATGAACCAATATGAATGACTAATGGATGAACCAATATGAATGACTAATGGATGAACCAATATTAATGACTAATAGATGAACCAATATGAATGACTAATAGATGAACCAATATGAATGACTAATGGATGAACCAATATGAATGACTAATAGATGAACCAATATGAATGACTAATAGATGAACCAATATGAATGACTAATGGATAAACCAATATGAATGACTAATGGATGAACCAATATGAATGACTAATAGATGAACCAATGTGAATGACTAACAGATGAACCAATATGAATGACTAATGGACGAACCAACATGAATGACTAATGGATGAACCAATATCAATGACTAATGGATGAACCAATATGAATGACTAATGGATTAACCAATATGAATGACTAATGGATGAACCAATATGAATGACTAATATATGAACCAATATTAATGACTAATGGATGAACCAATATTAATGACTAATAGATGAACCAATATGAATGACTAATGGATGAACCAATATGAATGACTAATGGATGAACCAATATGAATGACTAATGGATGAACCAATATGAATGACTAATGGATTAACCAATATTAATGACTAATGGATGAACCAATATGAATGACTAATGGATGAACCAATATTAATGACTAATGGATGAACCAATATGAATGACTAATGGATGAACCAATATGAATGACTAATGGATGAACCAATATTAATGACTAATAGATGAACCAATATTAATGACTAATAGATGAACCAATATGAATGATACTAAATGATAGTTAGTAGATAATAGATGTATAAATACCTCCACACTGTCCGTGTGGACCAGAATATCAGTCAGCATATCAGTCAGCATGCCTATCAGTCAGCATGCCTATCAGTCAGCATGCCTATCAGTCAGCATGCCTATCAGTCAGCATGCCTATCAGTCAGCATGCCTATCAGTCAACATGCCTATCAGTCAACATGCCTATCAGTGAAAGCCACCAGCGCCACCAGGCTTCTTTACTGAACAATATGTTAGTTTTCTATTCCTGTGTATTTGATGTGTGTATCTTTGTAATATGAGAGCTCATTTGTAAAAGAGAGCTTGGTTTCACTCTCAACATGACTCCCTGCCAAATTATAGGTTAAATAAATAAATTTTTTATACTTTTGTTATTTTATTAAAATAAGAAATAAAGATTCTCTGATACATTGAATCCCATGAATCAAGTCAACATGGCTTTTGTCACAAACGAGCCAACCACAACATATTATAATTTACTGAGGCAGCAATAACAAAGCCACCGAATAAGGGACGACTAAGGATGCAGGAATACTATTCACATACTTTTATTTCCACAGATCCCCTCTAGCAGTTGTACATTATTTAAGAACATACTGTTATACACAGTTATTGAAGCAGGGTGGGCGTCTACTCATTAAGGATAACAAAATGGACGAGAGATTTCCACTGTCACAAAACCATCAACCAATCACCTCCTCCTCCATTCGTCTTGTTTTTAAATAGATGATTAAAAATATAATATTTTAATGGACGTTTAGGAAGACAGGCTAACTTAGAGCAGGGTTTCCCAAACTCCAATCCTGGGGATCCCCCCCCCCCCCCCACCCCCCGGTGCACGTTTTGGTTTTTGCCCTACACGGCTGATTCAAATAATCCAAGCTTGATGATGAGTTGGTTATTTCAATCAGCTGTGTAGTCCCGTGTAGCTCAGTTGTGGGTTCATTTCCCACGGAGGACCAGTATGAAAAATAAATAAATGTATGCACTCACTAACTGTAAGTGGCTCTGGATAAGAGCGTCTGCTAAATGACTCTCTAACTGTAAGTGGCTCTGGATAAGAGCGTCGGCTAAATGACTCTCTAACTGTAAGTGGCTCTGGATAAGAGCGTCTGCTAAATGACTCACTAACTGTAAGTCGCTCTGGATAAGAGCGTCTGCTAAATGACTAAAACGTAATGAAAATGTAGTGCTAGGGCAACAATCAAAACGTGCACCCAGGGGGGCCCCCAGGACCGAGTTTGGGAAACCCTGACAGAGGATCTACAGCAGGGGCAGGTGACCCTGGTCCTGGAGGGCCGCAGGCACTTCATGTTTTTGATTTAACCGACCTGGAAGACCAGGTGCATGAATTTAGGCAATCACTGAACTGAACTGAATCAATTAGCTCAGTTGGTCAGGCTGTGGTGCCTAGTTGGAACCAAATCCTGAGGTACTCCGGGAACAGGGTTACCTACCCCTGATCTAGAGGCTTGATGATGGGGCAGGGGTTGAAGGTCAAGGTTGGAGACCAGGGGTTCGGAGGTGATTGATCAAACCAAAAACGGCACACAGACAGAAACTAGCTTTGCGTTGTCGTCGTAGTTACCACTGGACTCCTGTTATTATACTTACTGCACATGATCAATCACGTGATCAATCACATGATCAACCGCGTGACCAATCATATGATCAACCGCGTGATCAACCGCATCAAACACATTGAAAAGAAAAACAATATATTTTCATCATAAGTTTCCATTTCACAAGTCTTCCATCAGCTCTCTGTGCTCCTCTGTTGGAGACAGAACATATTTTAGAAGAGAGAAAGGGGAAGAGAGAGAGAGGGAGAGAGAGAGAGAGGGGGGGGGGGGGGGAGAGAGAGAGAGAGAGAGGGGAGAGAGAGAGAGACAGAGAGAGAGAGAGGGAGAGGGGGAGAGAGAGAGAGACAGAGAGAGAGAGAGAGAGAGAGAGAGAGAGAGAGAGAGAGGAGGGGGGAGAGGGGGGGAGAGAGAGAGGGGGGAGGGAGAGAGAGAGGGGGGAGGGAGAGAGAGAGGGGGGGTGGGGGAGAGACAGAGAGAGAGGGGGAGAGGGAGAGAGAGAGGGGGGAGAGAGAGAGAGAGAGAGAGAGGGGGGAGAGAGGGGGAGAGACGGGGAGAGAGAGAGAGGGGGAGAGACGGGGAGAGACAGAGAGAGAGAGAGGGGGAGAGACAGAGAGAGAGAGAGGGGGAGAGACAGAGAGAGAGGGGGAGAGGGAGAGAGAGAGGGGGGAGAGAGAGAGAGAGAGAGAGAGGGGGGGAGAGAGGGGGAGAGACGGGGAGAGAGAGAGAGGGGGAGAGACGGGGAGAGACAGAGAGAGAGAGAGGGGGAGAGACAGAGAGAGAGGGGGAGAAGTTGAAACATTGAAAAAGAAACAGAAGAAACGACAGAGTGAGAGAGGTGAGGGGGAAGAGAAGAAAGGAGAGTGGAGAGAAGAGGGAGAGGTGACTAGCTGCTGGCCGACTGACATTATCTCCATGGAGACGTGAGGTGGAGGTATGTCAGGGGTCTGTTACCATGAATTCATCTGACAACACCAGCAAACGCCTGTCTTGTGATTGGTTTAAAATCTAGTAGGAATGAAAGACACGCCTCTCATCGGCATCAAGCTCCTTCCTCAACCCCGCCCCCAGTTCACAACAGAAGAGGCTTGGTTCATCACAAATACTCAACGACAGATATCTATCTATCTAGGAACATATTGACTCTTGTCATCGTGACTTGGGAGACCACACCACCACACTACCATCAACACACACCAGTCTCAGCACTCAGGGTCATATGCATTACTGCAAAACGTAGCAAAACTTTTTGCAATGGAAAACAAAAACAAGTTCAGGTGGTCTGAATAGAGTCAGTTTCCTTCACCACCATCTTGAATTACCTCTACACCCCAGCGCCTCTACACCCCAGCACTTCCATTCCCCAGGTTAACAAGCAGCACAGGGAAGTATGGAGGAGAGAAGGAGGAGGAAGAGGAGGAGGAAGAGGAGAAGAGGATGGCCCTCCTTGAGTCTGTGTTGGCGGTCGGGAATGTCGGTGTGCCTTTTTCATTTTTCATTTATTTATAGTGTTGTTTTGTTATATATATTTCAGAGACCGTTATGTTCAGTTCGTTGGTCATTATGGTAATCTGTCGGAGAAGTGAGCGTGTCCTAGACCGCTACTTAGATCCAAAATGGAGTCTGCGGGGCAGCCAGTTTCACCTCCCCCCACCACCACCACCAGTCTGCTGGGCTAGCAGGGTGGGGTGAGCCGAGTAGCTGGTCTGAGAGCCGTCTAGGTTCAGGCCATGAGCCACACAGTGCCAGTTGGTTGCTGCTGTAGGTTAAGCCTGGGGCTAGCTGGCTGGGGCCCCTGGAATCCGGAGGCTAGCAGTCTGAGGATAGCTGTCTGAGGATAGCTGTCTGAGGATAGCTGTGTGGGCTGAGGCTGGGTGACTGTGGCCCCTGGGCTGAAACTATGGACCCTGGGACCTGGACGCGAGGGGCCCTTCGGTGTAACTGAAAGTGTGGCCCCTGGGCTGGAGTTTAGGGGCCGTTCGGTGTAACTGAAAGTGTGGCCCCTGGGCTGGAGTTTAGGGGCCGTTCGGTGTAACTGAAAGTGTGGCCCCTGGGCTGGAATTTAGGGGCCCTTCGGTGTAACTGAAAGTGTGGCCCCTGGGCTGGAGTTTAAGGGCCGTTCGGTGTAACTGAAAGTGTGGCCCCTGGGCTGGAGTTTAGGGGGCCAGTCTGTGACCTCCGTCATCTGTTAGCAGGGTAGTAGTTTGGGTCCAGATAGTTATATCCAGGGGTCTGATCCAGGCAGTAGTCCCTGTCTAGGAAGGTCTCATGGGGATAGACCGGTTCCAGACGGTGGCAGGGCGCGTGGCTCTCCGTCTTGTACAGGCTGGAGGAGGGGACAAACAGGGGAAAGACAGGTTCATAAAAAGTTATCTAAGGCATACGCAACAAGGCTGCCAATGTGAAGGTTACTAAATACACAAAAATGTATGCACGCATGACTGTAAGTCGCTTTGGATAAAAGCGTCTGCTAAATGGCATATTATTATTATTATATTATTAAATGGCCATTGGAAAAAGTGTAGGAAGGTTTTTAAAAAGGCCCAGTGCAGTCAAAAATGTGATTATCCTGTATTTTAAATATATTTCCACACCATGGAGTTTGGAATAATACTGTGAAATTGTGATAATTATGATAATGCCCTTTTAGTGTAAGAGCTGTTTGTAAAGGCCGCCTGAAATTTCAGCCTAATTTGGTGGGATGGAGTTTTGACATCACCAGGCAGTAAATGAGTTAGTAGACCAATAAGAAAGCGAGTTCCAAACCTCTCTGCCAATAACAGCTAGTTTTCAGTTTTCCCTTCCCCACTCAGACCACTCCCAGACAGCCCTAGCAAATGTTTTGCTTGAGAAATTGCTCTTTGCTAACAAGCATATTTTTTGTTGTTGACCATTTTAATGGCAATCAATCACAGTAAGGTACTTAATTGTTAAGAAATGATTTGATATTGAAATAAAAACGGCTGTATTGGACCTTTAATACTATTTGAAAAGAGGATTGTGGTTCTCTGTCATGAACAGGCTGGAGGAGGGGACAGGGGAAATAAATACATGTAAATAAATAATTGGCAATTTTTCATACTGTACATTACATTTCATTCTGTACTTCTTAATTTATTGTAAAAACAAAATAAATAAAACATTTCATGATTACATAGTGTTTATGAACGTGTTATGTATAGTTTAACTTATGAAGACTGTATAAGTACCCTTCAAATAAAGCGTTACCAAAAACTAAATATTGGGGAAAAGTCCAGCACACTGTTATGAGCCTATTGTACAGTCGTGGTCAAAAGTTTTGAGAATGACACAAATATTAATTTTCACAAAGTCTGCTGCCTCCGTTTTGATGATGGCAATTTGCATATACTCCAGAATGTCAAGAAACGTGATCAGATGAATTGCAATTAATTGCAAAGTCCCTCTTTGCCATGAAAATGAACTTAATCCCCCCCAAAAAACATTTCCACTGCATTTCAGCCCTGCCAAAAAAAGGACCAGCTGCCATCATGTCAGTGATTCTCTCGTTAACACAGGTGAGAGTGTTGACGAGGACAAGGCTGGAGATCACTCTGTCATGCTGATTGAGTTAGAATAACAGACTGGAAGCTTTAAAAGGAGGGTGGTGCTTGAAATCATTGTTCTTCCTCTGTTAACCATGGTTACCTGCAAGGAAACACGTTCCGTCATCATTGCTTAGCATAAAAAGGGCTTCACAGGCAAGGATATTGCTGCTAGTAAGATTGCACCTAAATTAACTATTTATCGGATCATCAAGAACTTCAAGGAGAGAGGTTCAATTGTTGTGAAGAAGGCTTCAGGGTGCCCAAGAAAGTCCAGCAAGCGTCAGGACCTTCTCCTAAAGTTGATTCAGCTGCGGGATCGGGGCACCACCAGTGCAGAGCTTGCTCAGGAATGGCAGCAGGCAGGTGTGAGTGCATCTGCACGCACAGTGAGGCGAATACTTTTGGAGGATGGCCTGGTGTCAAGAAGGGCAGCAAAGAAGCCACTTCTCTCCAGGAAAAACATCAGGGACAGACTGATATTCTGCAAAAGGTACAGGGATTGGACTGCTGAGGACTGGGGTAAAGTCATTTTCTCTGGCCAGGAAACTCCCCAGACCTTAATCCCATTGAGAACTCGTGGTCAATCCTCAAGATGCGGGTGGACAAACAAAACCCCAGAAATTCTGACAAACTCCATGCATTGATTATGCAAGAATGGGCTGCCATCAGTCAGGATGTGGCCCAGAAGTTAATTGACAGCATGCCAGGGTGGATTGCAGAGGTCTTGAAAAAGAAGGGTCAACACTGCAAATATTGACTCTTTGCATAAACTTCATGTAATTGTCAATAAAAGCCTTTGGCACTTATGGAATGCTTGTAATTATACTTCAGTATACCATAGTAACATCTGACAAAAATATCTCATAACACTGAAGCAGCGAACTTTGTGAAGACCAATACTTGTGTCATTCTCAAAACTTTTGACCACGACTGTATGTCCGACACAATGTATTTTTAAAATTTATTTTTTTACATGTGTTTGAAAATGTTTAGTCCCGTTTGGCTCCTACTGAACAGACCTCAGTCAATACATAGTCCCGTTTGGCTGTGTTTAAAAATGTTTTAACCCATTTCTAGCCTGATGAACAGATCCCCAGCCAGGCAGGACTCACCAGTCGGAGCAGTCGGAGCAGAAGTCTACAGCGTTGTACGAGGGACAGTCCTGACAGTGCCATCGCACACCCTGGATTGGCTCCACACCACACACGTCACACTGGAGAGAGAGACAGAAGGTTAACATGACATTATAAACCGGGAAGTTTGGGTCCTGGATGCTGATTGGATGAAACAGCATTTCAGCCTTGTGAATATCAGACAATATACCACAGGTATGATGCAAAAATACTAATTTACTTTTCCATTTATGTTAGTAACTAGTTTATAATAGCAATAAGGCACCTTGGGGTTTATGGTATATGTGCGTCTGTGTCTGTGTGTTAATCTGTGTGTGTGTGCTTATGTGTGTGTGTGTGTGTGTGTGTGTGTGTGTGTGTGTGGGCTGTGCCTAAGAACAGCTGCTGTCGTATATTGGCCATTATAAACTGGGTGGTTTGAGCCCTGAAATGCTGATTGGCTGACAGCCGTGGTATATTGTCATACCACAGGTATGACAAAACATTTATTTTTATTGGTCTAATTACGTTGGTAACCGGTTTATAATAGCAATAAGGCACCTCGGGGGTTTGTGGTATGTGGCCAATATACCACGGCTAAGGGCCGTATCCAGGCACTCCACAGCCTCAGGCCTTATTGTTATAGAGGGACAGTAGAGACAGTCAGCTACCTACCTACCACACCTCCTTATTGTTATAGAGGGACAGTAGAGACAGTCAGCTACCTACCTACCACACCTCCTTATTGTTATAGAGGGACAGTAGAGACAGTCAGCTACCTACCTACCACACCTCCTTATGGTTATAGAGGGACAGTAGAGACAGTCAGCTACCTACCTACCACACCTCCTTATTGTTATAGAGGGACAGTAGAGACAGTCAGCTACCTACCTACCACACCTCCTTATGGTTATAGAGGGACAGTAGAGACAGTCAGCTACCTACCTACCACACCTCCTTATTGTTATAGAGGGACAGTAGAGACAGTCAGCTACCTACCTACCACACCTCCTTATTGTTATAGAGGGACAGTAGAGACAGTCAGCTACCTACCTACCACACCTCCTTATTGTTATAGAGGGACAGTAGAGACAGTCAGCTACCTACCTACCACACCTCCTTATGGTTATAGAGGGACAGTAGAGACAGTCAGCTACCAAAAGTATTTGGACACCTGCTCGTCAAACATCATGGGCATTAATATGGAGTTGGTCCACCCCTTTGCTGCTATAACAGCCTCCACTCTTCTGGGAAGGCTTTCCACTAGATGTTGGAACATTGCTTCCATTCAGCCACGAGCATTATTGAGGTCGGGCACTGATGTTGGGCGATTAGGCCTGGCTCGCAGTCGGCGTTCCAATTCATCCCAAAGGTGCTTGACGGAGTTGAGGTCAGGGCTCTGTGCAGGCCAGTCAGGTTTTTCCACACCGATCTCCACAAACCATTTCTGTATGGAACTCGCTTTGTGCACAGGGGCATTGTCATGCTGAAACAGGAAAGGGCCTAACCCCAAACTGTTGCCACAAAGTTGGAAGCACAGAATCGTCTAGAATGTCATTGTACGTTGTAGCGTTAAGATCTCCCTTCACTGGAACTAAGGGGCCTAGACCGAACCATGAAAAACAGCCCCAGACCATTATTCCTCCTCCACCAAACTTTACAGTTGGCATTATGCATTGGGGCAGGTAGCGTTCTCCTGGCATCCGCCAAACCCAGATTCGTCCATCGGACTGCCAGATGGTGAAGCGTGATTCATCACTCCAAAGAACGTGCTTCCACTGCTCCAGAGTCCAATGGCGGCAAGCTTTACATCACTCCAGCCGACGCTTGGCATTGCGCATGGTGATCTTAGGCTTGTGTGAGGCTGCTCGGCCATGGAAACCCATTTCATTAAGCTCCTGCCAAACAGTTATTGTGCTGACATTGCTTCCAGAGGCAGTTTGGAACTCGGTAGTGAGTGTTGCAACTGAGGACAGACGATTTTTACGCGCTTCAGCACTCGGCGGTCCAGTTCTGTGTGATTGTGTGGCCTACCACTTCGTGGCTGAGCCGTTGTTGCTCCTAGACGTTTCCACTTCACAATATCAGCACTTACAGTTGACCGGGGCAGCTCTAGCAGGGCAGAAATTTGACAAACTGACTTGTTTGAAAGATGGCATCCTATGACGGTGCCACGTTGAAAGTCACTGAGCTCTTCAGTATGGGCCATTCTACTGCCAATGTTTGTCTGTGGAGATTGCATGGCTGTGTGCTCGATTTTATACACCTGTCAGCAACGGGGTGTGGCTGAAATAGAATCCACTAATATGAAGGGGTGTCCACATACTGCTGTATATATAGTGCATCTCTATTAGAATCCACTAATATGAAGGGGTGTCCTCATACTGCTGTATATATAGTGTATCTCTATTAGAATCCACTAATATGAAGGGGTGTCCACATACTGCTGTATATATAGTGTATCTCTATTAGAATCCACTAATATGAAGGGGTGTCCACATACTGCTGTATATATAGTGTATCTCTATTAGAATCCACTAATATGAAGGGGTGTCCACATACTGCTGTATATATAGTGTATCTCTATTAGAATCCACTAATATGAAGGGGTGTCCACATACTGCTGTATATATAGTGTATCTCTATTAGAATCCACTAATATGAAGGGGTGTCCTCATACTGCTGTATATATAGTGTATCTCTTGAAGATATGTGTGTGTGATATGTCAGTGTGTGTGTACCTTGTATCCATGGTGAAGGGCCATGTCAGTGTGTGTGTACCTTGTATCCATGGTGAAGGGCCATGGCAGTGAGTGTGTACCTTGTATCCATGGTGAAGGGCCATGGCAGTGAGTGTGTACCTTGTATCCATGGTGAAGGGCCATGCCGCTCTCAGCCTGGATCTCCTGTAGTTTGTGTTTCTTCATCCTCTTCAGCTCCAGAAGCTCCTTGTACTCCGGCAGGTGTCTCAACTCCACAGGTACACCATCCTCATCCTGGAGACACACACACACACACACACGCACACACACACACATAACACACGCACACACACACGCAGGCACTCAAACAGGGACAAGGACACACACTCTTTAGTGTGACAGACTAACATTAACAGTCAGGTTTCTGAAGAGCAGCATGCAGATCCTCTATCCAACTAAGACTGATTGGTTGATTACTCAAATCCACAGGACTGTTAGTAGTGACAGGAATCTGAATGACTGTACATATGAGCTTTGCTGCTGACGCACTTTCACAGCATGTGTGTGTGTGTATGCTAGTGTGTGTTTATCTCAGCAAAGAGAGGAGAGAGATAGAGAGAGAGAGAGAGACAGAGAGAGAGAGAGAGAGAGAGAGAGACAGCGAGAGAGAGGAGAGAGCGAGAGAGAGAGAGAGACAGAGAGAGAGAGAGAGAGAGAGAGAGAGGAGAGAGCGAGAGAGGAGAGAGAGAGAGACAGAGAGAGAGAGACAGCGAGAGAGAGGAGAGAGCGAGAGAGAGAGAGAGAGAGAGAGAGAGAGAGAGAGAGAGAGAAGAACTAGACACTATTAACAGTCATGGGGACAAACACCTACCGGGAAGCAACAACCTTTCCCTCCCCACATACCCCCCCTAGAAACAACTATGACAAAGTGAAAAACAAAAATGGAGTACAGCTCCTGAAGCTCTGTCGAACACTGGGTCTGTACATAGTCAATGGTAGGCTAAGAGGGGACTCTTTTGGTAGTTACACCTACAGCTCATCCCTTGGCAGCAGTACTGTAGACTACTTCATCACAGACCTCAACCCAGAGTCTCTCAGAGCCTTCACAGTCAGCCCACTAACACCTCTCTCAGCCCACAGTAAAATCACAGTGTATCTGAGAAGAGCAGAACCCAACCATGAAGCATCATGGCCCAATAAATTACATGGTACTAAACAGACCTATAGATGGAGTGCAAACAGTACAGAAATCTACCAAAAAGCAATTAGTAGCCAACTTTTTAGCCTTAACATTCTCCTACAGCAATGAAGGTGTACATTTGTCCGTTTGGAACATAAACTTTATATTTCACAAATTAGCCTCCTTGGCTAATCTAAAGAAACATAAGAGCAAACCAAAAATAATAGATAATGAAAAATTGTTTGATAATGATTGCAAAAATCGAAGAAAGTCATTGAGAAATATATCTAATCAAAAACACAGAGACCCTGACAACAAAAATATACGCCTTCAATATGGGGAAACACTGAAGCAATACAAACACACCCTAAGAACAAAAAAGGAACAGCACATTAGAAATCAGCTGGATGTGATTGAGGAATCCATAGAATCAAACCACTTCTGGGAGAATTGGAATAAATTAAACAAACCTCATCATGAGGAATTGGCTATCCAAAAATGGGGATATGTGGAGAAATCACTTTGCAAACCTCTACAGCAATATAACAAAGAGCCCAGAACAACAAGATATACAAGAACAATTACAAATCCTTGAATCAGCAGTCAAAGACTATCAGAATCCTGTGGATACCCCAATTACAGAACCAGAATTATTGGAAACTCTTTGCACTCTCCAACCCAGAAAGGCCTGTGGTGCTGATGGTATTTTAAATGAAATGATCAAATATACAGACCACAAATTCAAATTGGCTATACTCAAACTCTTCAACATTATCCTAACTGCAGGTATTTAATGAATTGGCAAAAACATTAGTAGAATCGGCAGCACCTGGTCTCACCCTACACAACATTGAAATCAAGTGTCTGCTGTACGCAGATGACCTGGTGCTACTGTCTCCCACTAAGGAGGGGTTACAACAGCATCTAGATCATCTGCACAGGTTCTGTCAGACCTGGGCTCGGACCGTTAATCTAAAAAAACGAATATAATGATATTCCAAAAAAGGTCAGGAAATCAGGATGACAAATATAAATTCTATATGGACACAGTTCTATTAGAACACACCAAAAAAAGTTCCTCGGCGTACACATCACTGACAATCTGAAATGGAGAGTGTAGTGAAGAAGGCACAACATCGCCTCTTCAACCTCAGGAGGCTGAAGAAATTTGGCTTGGCCCATAAAACCCTCACAAACTTTTACAGATAAAATTGTATAAACTGCCTTAATTTTGCTGGATTCGAGGAAGAGTTCATGGGGATCCATAATAAATACAAATACATCAAACTGTTAGTTAGCCATCACTAGCCGGCTCCCACCCGGTTACTCAACCCTGCACCTTAGAGGCTTATGAAAGTATTCACCCCCCTTGGAATTTTTCCTATTTTGTTGCCTTACAACCTGGAATTAAAATTGATTTTTTGGGGGTTTGTATCATTTCATTTACACAACATGTCTACCACTTTGAAGATGCAAAATATTTTTTATTATTAAACAAACAAGAAATAAGACAAAAAAACAGACTTGAGCATGTATAACTATTCACCCCCCCCAAAGACAATACTTTGTAGAGCCACCTTTTGCAGCAATTACAGCTGCAAGTCTCTTGGGGTATGTCTCTATAAGCTTGGCACATCTAGCCACTGGGATTTTTGCCCATTCTTCAAAGCAAAACGTGAACCTCCGTCCCAGTCTCAAATCTCTGGAAGACTGAAACAGGTTTCCCTCAAGAATTTCCCTGTATTTAGCGCCATTCCATAATTCCTTCAATTCTGACCAGTTTCCCAGTCCCTGCCGATGAAAAACATCCCCACAGCATGATTCTGCCACCACCATGCTTGGATGGTGTTCTCGGGTGATGAGAGGTGTTGGGTTTGCGCCAGACATAGCGTTTTCCTTGATGGCCAAAAAGCTCAATTTTAGTCTCATCTGACCAGAGTACCTTCTTCCATATGTTTGGGGAGTCTCCCACATGCCTTTTGGCGAACACCAAACACGTGTTTGCTTATTTTTTTCTTTAAGCAATGGCTTTTTTCTGGCCACTCTTCCGTAAAGCCCAGCTCTGTGGAGTGTACGGCTTAAAGTGGTCCTATGGACAGATACTCCAATCTCCACTATGGAGCCTTGCAGCTCCTTCAGGGTTATCTTTGGTCTCTTTGTTGCCTCTGATGAATGCCCTCCTTGCCTGGTCCGTGAGTTTTAGTGGGCGGCCCTCTCTTGGCAGGTTTGTTGTGGTGCCATTTTCTTTCCATTTTTTTATAATGGATTTAACGGTGCTCTGTGGGATGTTCAAAGTTCCTGATATTTTTTTATAACCCAACCCTGATCTGTACTTCTCCACAACTTTGTCCCTGACCTGTTTGGAGAGTTCCTTGGTCTTCATGGTGCCACTTGCTTGGTGGTGCCCCTTGCTTAGTGGTGTTGCAGACACTGGGGCCTTTCAGAACAGGTGTATATATACTGAGATCATGTGACACTTAGTTAAATAAAGTCCACCTGTGTGCAATCTAAGTATGTGACTCTGAAGGTAATTGGTTGCACCAGATCTTATTTAGGGGCTTCATAGCAAAGGGGGTGAATACATATGCACGGACCACTTTTCCGTTATCTATTTTTTAGAATTTTTTGAAACTAGTTATTTTTTTCATTTCACTTCACCAATTTGGACTATTTTGTGTATGTCCATTACATGAAATCCAAATAAAAATCCATTTAAATTACAGGTTGTAATGCAACAAAATAGGAAAAACGCCAAGGGGATGAATACTTTTGCAAGGCACTGTACATAGACATGGAATTACTGGCCACTTTAATAATGGAATCACAAATTTGATTTGATTTAGATCAGTCAGCAAGCTGTTGTCAGTGTGTGTGTCGTACCGTGTTGTCAGTGTGTGTCGTACAGTGTTGTCAGTGTGTGTCGTACCGTGTTGTCAGTGTGTGTGTCGTACCGTGTTGTCAGTGTCTGTGTCGTACCGTGTTGTCAGTGTGTGACATACCGAGTGGTCTCCATCAGGGTCCTGTAGAGAGCTATAGTAGGCAGCTCTCTCATCCTCTTCATCCATATAGACAGGAGGCTCATATGACGTCAGGAAGGTGGACGGTCGGTACAGGTGCTTGTTCAGGTGGTGCTGCCTCTTATTGGACACCTACAGACAACAACAGATTACTAAACACACTCGCCACGGACCCCACCGCTGGTTATTTAACTAAACCCACTCTCTACGGACCCCACCGCTGGTTATTTACCTAAACACACTCGCTACGGATCTTACCGCTGGTTATTTAACTAAACCCACTCTCTACGGACCCCACCGCTGGTTATTTACCTAAACCCACTCTCTACGGACCCCACCGCTGGTTATTTAACTAAACCCACTCTCTACGGACCCCACCGCTGGTTATTTAACTAAACACACTCTCAACGGACCCCACCGCTGGTTATTTAACTAAACACACTCTCAACGGACCCCACCGCTGGTTATTTAACTAAACACACTCTCTACGGACCCCACCGCTGGTTATTTAACTAAACACACTCTCTACGGACCCCACCGCTGGTTATTTACCTAAACACACTCTCTACGGACCCCACCGCTGGTTATTTAACTAAACACACTCTCTACGGACCCCACCGCTGGTTATTTACCTAAACCCACTCTCTACGGACCCCACCGCTGGTTATTTACCTAAACCCACTCTCTACGGACCCCACCGCTGGTTATTTAACTAAACCCACTCTCTACGGACCCCACCGCTGGTTATTTACCTAAACCCACTCTCTACGGACCCCACCGCTGGTTATTTACCTAAACCCACTCTCTACGGACCCCACCGCTGGTTATTTAACTAAACCCACTCTCTACGGACCCCACCGCTGGTCATTTAACTAAACACACTCTCTACGGACCCCACCGCTGGTTATTTAACTAAACCCACTCTCTACGGACCCCACCGCTGGTTATTTAACTAAACACACTCTCTACGGACCCCACCGCTGGTTATTTAACTACACACACTCTCTACGGACGCCACCGCTGGTTATTTACCTAAACACACTCTCTACGGACCCCACCGCTGGTTATTTAACTAAACACACTCTCTACGGACCCCACCGCTGGTTATTTAACTAAACCCACTCTCTACGGACCCCACCGCTGGTTATTTACCTAAACACACTCTCTACGGACCCCACCGCTGGTTATTTAACTAAACACACTCTCTACGGACCCCACCGCTGGTTATTTACCTAAACACACTCTCTACGGACCCCACCGCTGGTTATTTAACTACACACACTCTCTACGGACCCCACCGCTGGTTATTTACCTAAACACACTCTCTACGGACCCCACCGCTGGTTATTTACCTAAACACACTCTCTACGGACCCCACCGCTGGTTATTTAACTAAACACACTCTCTACGGACCCCACCGCTGGTTATTTAACTAAACACACTCTCTACGGACCCCACCGCTGGTTATTTAACTAAACACACTCTCTACGGACCCCACCGCTGGTTATTTACCTAAACCCACTCTCTACGGACCCCACCGCTGGTTATTTAACTAAACCCACTCTCTACGGACCCCACCGCTGGTTATTTAACTAAACACACTCTCTACGGACCCCACCGCTGGTTATTTAACTAAACACACTCTCTACGGACCCCACCGCTGGTTATTTAACTAAACACACTCTCTACGGACCCCACCGCTGGTTATTTACCTAAACCCACTCTCTACGGACCCCACCGCTGGTTATTTAACTAAACCCACTCTCTACGGACCCCACCGCTGGTTATTTAACTAAACACACTCTCTACGGACCCCACCGCTGGTTATTTACCTAAACACACTCTCTACAGACCCCACCGCTGGTTATTTACCTAAACACACTCTCTACAGACCCCACCGCTGGTTATTTAACTAAACCCACTCTCTACGGACCCCACCGCTGGTTATTTACCTAAACCCACTCTCTACGGACCCCACCGCTGGTTATTTAACTAAACACACTCTCTACGGACCCCACCGCTGGTTATTTACCTAAACCCACTCTCTACGGACCCCACCGCTGGTTATTTAACTAAACCCACTCTCTACGGACCCCACCGCTGGTCATTTAACTAAACACACTCTCTACGGACCCCACCGCTGGTCATTTAACTAAACACACTCTCTACGGACCCCACCGCTGGTTATTTAACTAAACCCACTCTCTACGGACCCCACCGCTGGTTATTTAACTAAACACACTCTCTACGGACCCCACCGCTGGTTATTTACCTAAACACACTCTCTACGGACCCCACCGCTGGTTATTTACCTAAACACACTCTCTACGGACCCCACCGCTGGTTATTTAACTAAACACACTCTCTACGGACCCCACCGCTGGTTATTTACCTAAACCCACTCTCTACGGACCCCACCGCTGGTTATTTAACTAAACCCACTCTCTACGGACCCCACCGCTGGTTATTTAACTAAACCCACTCTCTACGGACCCCACCGCTGGTTATTTAACTAAACCCACTCTCTACGGACCCCACCGCTGGTTATTTAACTAAACCCACTCTCTACGGACCCCACCGCTGGTTATTTAACTAAACACACTCTCTACGGACCCCACCGCTGGTTATTTAACTAAACACACTCTCTACGGACCCCACCGCTGGTTATTTAACTAAACACACACGCTACGGACCCCACCGCTGGTTATTTAACTAAACCCACTCTCTACGGACCCCACCGCTGGTTATTTACCTAAACACACTCGCTACGGATCTTACCGCTGGTTATTTAACTAAACACACTCTCTACGGACCCCACTGCTGGTTATTTACCTAAACACACTCTCTACGGACCCCACCGCTGGTTATTTACCTAAACACACTCTCTACGGACCCCACCGCTGGTTATTTAACTAAACACACTCTCTACGGACCCCACCGCTGGTTATTTACCTAAACCCACTCTCTACGGACCCCACCGCTGGTTATTTAACTAAACCCACTCTCTACGGACCCCACCGCTGGTTATTTAACTAAACACACTCTCTACGGACCCCACCGCTGGTTATTTAACTAAACACACTCTCTACGGACCCCACCGCTGGTTATTTACCTAAACACACTCTCTACGGACCCCACCGCTGGTTATTTACCTAAACACACTCTCTACAGACCCCACCGCTGGTTATTTAACTAAACACACTCTCTACGGACCCCACCGCTGGTCATTTAACTAAACACACTCTCTACGGACCCCACCGCTGGTTATTTAACTAAACCCACTCTCTACGGACCCCACCGCTGGTTATTTAACTAAACACACTCTCTACGGACCCCACCGCTGGTTATTTAACTACACACACTCTCTACGGACGCCACCGCTGGTTATTTACCTAAACACACTCTCTACGGACCCCACCGCTGGTTATTTAACTAAACACACTCTCTACGGACCCCACCGCTGGTTATTTAACTAAACACACTCTCTACGGACCCCACCGCTGGTTATTTAACTAAACACACTCTCTACGGACCCCACCGCTGGTTATTTAACTAAACACACACGCTACGGACCCCACCGCTGGTTATTTAACTAAACCCACTCTCTACGGACCCCACCGCTGGTTATTTACCTAAACACACTCGCTACGGATCTTACCGCTGGTTATTTAACTAAACACACTCTCTACGGACCCCACTGCTGGTTATTTACCTAAACACACTCTCTACGGACCCCACCGCTGGTTATTTACCTAAACACACTCTCTACGGACCCCACCGCTGGTTATTTAACTAAACACACTCTCTACGGACCCCACCGCTGGTTATTTACCTAAACCCACTCTCTACGGACCCCACCGCTGGTTATTTAACTAAACCCACTCTCTACGGACCCCACCGCTGGTTATTTAACTAAACACACTCTCTACGGACCCCACCGCTGGTTATTTAACTAAACACACTCTCTACGGACCCCACCGCTGGTTATTTACCTAAACACACTCTCTACAGACCCCACCGCTGGTTATTTACCTAAACACACTCTCTACAGACCCCACCGCTGGTTATTTAACTAAACACACTCTCTACGGACCCCACCGCTGGTCATTTAACTAAACACACTCTCTACGGACCCCACCGCTGGTTATTTAACTAAACCCACTCTCTACGGACCCCACCGCTGGTTATTTAACTAAACACACTCTCTACGGACCCCACCGCTGGTTATTTAACTACACACACTCTCTACGGACGCCACCGCTGGTTATTTACCTAAACACACTCTCTACGGACCCCACCGCTGGTTATTTAACTAAACACACTCTCTACGGACCCCACCGCTGGTTATTTAACTAAACCCACTCTCTACGGACCCCACCGCTGGTTATTTACCTAAACACACTCTCTACGGACCCCACCGCTGGTTATTTAACTAAACACACTCTCTACGGACCCCACCGCTGGTTATTTACCTAAACACACTCTCTACGGACCCCACCGCTGGTTATTTAACTACACACACTCTCTACGGACCCCACCGCTGGTTATTTACCTAAACACACTCTCTACGGACCCCACCGCTGGTTATTTACCTAAACACACTCTCTACGGACCCCACCGCTGGTTATTTAACTAAACACACTCTCTACGGACCCCACCGCTGGTTATTTAACTAAACACACTCTCTACGGACCCCACCGCTGGTTATTTAACTAAACACACTCTCTACGGACCCCACCGCTGGTTATTTACCTAAACCCACTCTCTACGGACCCCACCGCTGGTTATTTAACTAAACCCACTCTCTACGGACCCCACCGCTGGTTATTTAACTAAACACACTCTCTACGGACCCCACCGCTGGTTATTTAACTAAACACACTCTCTACGGACCCCACCGCTGGTTATTTAACTAAACACACTCTCTACGGACCCCACCGCTGGTTATTTACCTAAACCCACTCTCTACGGACCCCACCGCTGGTTATTTAACTAAACCCACTCTCTACGGACCCCACCGCTGGTTATTTAACTAAACCCACTCTCTACGGACCCCACCGCTGGTTATTTACCTAAACACACTCTCTACGGACCCCACCGCTGGTTATTTACCTAAACACACTCTCTACAGACCCCACCGCTGGTTATTTAACTAAACCCACTCTCTACGGACCCCACCGCTGGTTATTTACCTAAACCCACTCTCTACGGACCCCACCGCTGGTTATTTAACTAAACACACTCTCTACGGACCCCACCGCTGGTTATTTAACTAAACCCACTCTCTACGGACCCCACCGCTGGTCATTTAACTAAACACACTCTCTACGGACCCCACCGCTGGTCATTTAACTAAACACACTCTCTACGGACCCCACCGCTGGTTATTTAACTAAACCCACTCTCTACGGACCCCACCGCTGGTTATTTAACTAAACACACTCTCTACGGACCCCACCGCTGGTTATTTACCTAAACACACTCTCTACGGACCCCACCGCTGGTTATTTACCTAAACACACTCTCTACGGACCCCACCGCTGGTTATTTAACTAAACACACTCTCTACGGACCCCACCGCTGGTTATTTAACTAAACACACTCTCTACGGACCCCACCGCTGGTTATTTACCTAAACCCACTCTCTACGGACCCCACCGCTGGTTATTTAACTAAACCCACTCTCTACGGACCCCACCGCTGGTTATTTAACTAAACCCACTCTCTACGGACCCCACCGCTGGTTATTTAACTAAACCCACTCTCTACGGACCCCACCGCTGGTTATTTAACTAAACCCACTCTCTACGGACCCCACCGCTGGTTATTTAACTAAACACACTCTCTACGGACCCCACCGCTGGTTATTTAACTAAACACACTCTCTACGGACCCCACCGCTGGTTATTTAACTAAACACACACGCTACGGACCCCACCGCTGGTTATTTAACTAAACCCACTCTCTACGGACCCCACCGCTGGTTATTTACCTAAACACACTCGCTACGGATCTTACCGCTGGTTATTTAACTAAACACACTCTCTACGGACCCCACTGCTGGTTATTTACCTAAACACACTCTCTACGGACCCCACCGCTGGTTATTTACCTAAACACACTCTCTACGGACCCCACCGCTGGTTATTTAACTAAACACACTCTCTACGGACCCCACCGCTGGTTATTTACCTAAACCCACTCTCTACGGACCCCACCGCTGGTTATTTAACTAAACCCACTCTCTACGGACCCCACCGCTGGTTATTTAACTAAACACACTCTCTACGGACCCCACCGCTGGTTATTTAACTAAACACACTCTCTACGGACCCCACCGCTGGTTATTTACCTAAACACACTCTCTACGGACCCCACCGCTGGTTATTTACCTAAACACACTCTCTACGGACCCCACCGCTGGTTATTTAACTAAACCCACTCTCTACGGACCCCACCGCTGGTTATTTACCTAAACCCACTCTCTACGGACCCCACCGCTGGTTATTTAACTAAACCCACTCTCTACGGACCCCACCGCTGGTTATTTACCTAAACACACTCTCTACGGACCCCACCGCTGGTTATTTAACTAAACACACTCTCTACGGACCCCACCGCTGGTTATTTAACTAAACACACTCTCTACGGACCCCACCGCTGGTTATTTACCTAAACCCACTCTCTACGGACCCCACCGCTGGTTATTTAACTAAACCCACTCTCTACGGACCCCACCGCTGGTCATTTAACTAAACACACTCTCTACGGACCCCACCGCTGGTTATTTAACTAAACCCACTCTCTACGGACCCCACCGCTGGTTATTTAACTAAACACACTCTCTACGGACCCCACCGCTGGTTATTTAACTACACACACTCTCTACGGACGCAACCGCTGGTTATTTACCTAAACACACTCTCTACGGACCCCACCGCTGGTTATTTAACTAAACCCACTCTCTACGGACCCCACCGCTGGTTATTTACCTAAACACACTCTCTACGGACCCCACCGCTGGTTATTTAACTAAACACACTCTCTACGGACCCCACCGCTGGTTATTTACCTAAACACACTCTCTACGGACCCCACCGCTGGTTATTTAACTACACACACTCTCTACGGACCCCACCGCTGGTTATTTAACTAAACACACTCTCTACGGACCCCACCGCTGGTTATTTACCTAAACACACTCTCTACGGACCCCACCGCTGGTTATTTACCTAAACACACTCTCTACGGACCCCACCGCTGGTTATTTAACTAAACACACTCTCTACGGACCCCACCGCTGGTTATTTAACTAAACACACTCTCTACGGACCCCACCGCTGGTTATTTACCTAAACCCACTCTCTACGGACCCCACCGCTGGTTATTTAACTAAACCCACTCTCTACGGACCCCACCGCTGGTTATTTAACTAAACCCACTCTCTACGGACCCCACCGCTGGTTATTTAACTAAACCCACTCTCTACGGAACCCACCGCTGGTTATTTAACTAAACACACTCTCTACGGACCCCACCGCTGGTTATTTACCTAAACCCACTCTCTACGGACCCCACCGCTGGTTATTTACCTAAACCCACTCTCTACGGACCCCACCGCTGGTTATTTAACTAAACCCACTCTCTACGGACCCCACCGCTGGTTATTTACCTAAACCCACTCTCTACGGACCCCACCGCTGGTTATTTACCTAAACCCACTCTCTACGGACCCCACCGCTGGTTATTTAACTAAACCCACTCTCTACGGACCCCACCGCTGGTCATTTAACTAAACACACTCTCTACGGACCCCACCGCTGGTTATTTAACTAAACCCACTCTCTACGGACCCCACCGCTGGTTATTTAACTAAACACACTCTCTACGGACCCCACCGCTGGTTATTTAACTACACACACTCTCTACGGACGCCACCGCTGGTTATTTACCTAAACACACTCTCTACGGACCCCACCGCTGGTTATTTAACTAAACACACTCTCTACGGACCCCACCGCTGGTTATTTAACTAAACCCACTCTCTACGGACCCCACCGCTGGTTATTTACCTAAACACACTCTCTACGGACCCCACCGCTGGTTATTTAACTAAACACACTCTCTACGGACCCCACCGCTGGTTATTTACCTAAACACACTCTCTACGGACCCCACCGCTGGTTATTTAACTACACACACTCTCTACGGACCCCACCGCTGGTTATTTACCTAAACACACTCTCTACGGACCCCACCGCTGGTTATTTACCTAAACACACTCTCTACGGACCCCACCGCTGGTTATTTAACTAAACACACTCTCTACGGACCCCACCGCTGGTTATTTAACTAAACACACTCTCTACGGACCCCACCGCTGGTTATTTAACTAAACACACTCTCTACGGACCCCACCGCTGGTTATTTACCTAAACCCACTCTCTACGGACCCCACCGCTGGTTATTTAACTAAACCCACTCTCTACGGACCCCACCGCTGGTTATTTAACTAAACACACTCTCTACGGACCCCACCGCTGGTTATTTAACTAAACACACTCTCTACGGACCCCACCGCTGGTTATTTAACTAAACACACTCTCTACGGACCCCACCGCTGGTTATTTACCTAAACCCACTCTCTACGGACCCCACCGCTGGTTATTTAACTAAACCCACTCTCTACGGACCCCACCGCTGGTTATTTAACTAAACACACTCTCTACGGACCCCACCGCTGGTTATTTACCTAAACACACTCTCTACAGACCCCACCGCTGGTTATTTACCTAAACCCACTCTCTACGGACCCCACCGCTGGTTATTTAACTAAACACACTCTCTACGGACCCCACCGCTGGTTATTTAACTAAACCCACTCTCTACGGACCCCACCGCTGGTTATTTAACTAAACCCACTCTCTACGGACCCCACCGCTGGTTATTTAACTAAACCCACTCTCTACGGACCCCACCGCTGGTTATTTAACTAAACCCACTCTCTACGGACCCCACCGCTGGTTATTTAACTAAACACACTCTCTACGGACCCCACCGCTGGTTATTTAACTAAACACACTCTCTACGGACCCCACCGCTGGTTATTTAACTAAACACACTCTCTACGGACCCCACCGCTGGTTATTTAACTAAACACACACGCTACGGACCCCACCGCTGGTTATTTAACTAAACCCACTCTCTACGGACCCCACCGCTGGTTATTTACCTAAACACACTCGCTACGGATCTTACCGCTGGTTATTTAACTAAACACACTCTCTACGGACCCCACTGCTGGTTATTTACCTAAACACACTCTCTACGGACCCCACCGCTGGTTATTTACCTAAACACACTCTCTACGGACCCCACCGCTGGTTATTTAACTAAACACACTCTCTACGGACCCCACCGCTGGTTATTTACCTAAACCCACTCTCTACGGACCCCACCGCTGGTTATTTAACTAAACCCACTCTCTACGCACCCCACCGCTGGTTATTTAACTAAACACACTCTCTACGGACCCCACCGCTGGTTATTTAACTAAACACACTCTCTACGGACCCCACCGCTGGTTATTTACCTAAACACACTCTCTACGGACCCCACCGCTGGTTATTTACCTAAACACACTCTCTACAGACCCCACCGCTGGTTATTTAACTAAACACACTCTCTACGGACCCCACCGCTGGTCATTTAACTAAACACACTCTCTACGGACCCCACCGCTGGTTATTTAACTAAACCCACTCTCTACGGACCCCACCGCTGGTTATTTAACTAAACACACTCTCTACGGACCCCACCGCTGGTTATTTAACTACACACACTCTCTACGGACGCCACCGCTGGTTATTTACCTAAACACACTCTCTACGGACCCCACCGCTGGTTATTTAACTAAACACACTCTCTACGGACCCCACCGCTGGTTATTTAACTAAACCCACTCTCTACGGACCCCACCGCTGGTTATTTACCTAAACACACTCTCTACGGACCCCACCGCTGGTTATTTAACTAAACACACTCTCTACGGACCCCACCGCTGGTTATTTAACTAAACCCACTCTCTACGGACCCCACCGCTGGTTATTTAACTAAACCCACTCTCTACGGACCCCACCGCTGGTTATTTAACTAAACCCACTCTCTACGGACCCCACCGCTGGTTATTTAACTAAACACACTCTCTACGGTCCCCACCGCTGGTTATTTAACTAAACACACTCTCTACGGACCCCACCGCTGGTTATTTAACTAAACACACTCTCTACGGACCCCACCGCTGGTTATTTAACTAAACACACACGCTACGGACCCCACCGCTGGTTATTTAACTAAACCCACTCTCTACGGACCCCACCGCTGGTTATTTACCTAAACACACTCGCTACGGATCTTACCGCTGGTTATTTAACTAAACACACTCTCTACGGACCCCACTGCTGGTTATTTACCTAAACACACTCTCTACGGACCCCACCGCTGGTTATTTACCTAAACACACTCTCTACGGACCCCACCGCTGGTTATTTAACTAAACACACTCTCTACGGACCCCACCGCTGGTTATTTACCTAAACCCACTCTCTACGGACCCCACCGCTGGTTATTTAACTAAACCTACTCTCTACGGACCCCACCGCTGGTTATTTAACTAAACACACTCTCTACGGACCCCACCGCTGGTTATTTAACTAAACACACTCTCTACGGACCCCACCGCTGGTTATTTACCTAAACACACTCTCTACGGACCCCACCGCTGGTTATTTACCTAAACACACTCTCTACAGACCCCACCGCTGGTTATTTAACTAAACACACTCTCTACGGACCCCACCGCTGGTCATTTAACTAAACACACTCTCTACGGACCCCACCGCTGGTTATTTAACTAAACCCACTCTCTACGGACCCCACCGCTGGTTATTTAACTAAACACACTCTCTACGGACCCCACCGCTGGTTATTTAACTACACACACTCTCTACGGACGCCACCGCTGGTTATTTACCTAAACACACTCTCTACGGACCCCACCGCTGGTTATTTAACTAAACACACTCTCTACGGACCCCACCGCTGGTTATTTAACTAAACCCACTCTCTACGGACCCCACCGCTGGTTATTTACCTAAACACACTCTCTACGGACCCCACCGCTGGTTATTTAACTAAACACACTCTCTACGGACCCCACCGCTGGTTATTTACCTAAACACACTCTCTACGGACCCCACCACTGGTTATTTAACTACACACACTCTCTACGGACCCCACCGCTGGTTATTTACCTAAACACACTCTCTACGGACCCCACCGCTGGTTATTTACCTAAACACACTCTCTACGGACCCCACCGCTGGTTATTTAACTAAACACACTCTCTACGGACCCCACCGCTGGTTATTTAACTAAACACACTCTCTACGGACCCCACCGCTGGTTATTTAACTAAACACACTCTCTACGGACCCCACCGCTGGTTATTTACCTAAACCCACTCTCTACGGACCCCACCGCTGGTTATTTAACTAAACCCACTCTCTACGGACCCCACCGCTGGTTATTTAACTAAACACACTCTCTACGGACCCCACCGCTGGTTATTTAACTAAACACACTCTCTACGGACCCCACCGCTGGTTATTTAACTAAACACACTCTCTACGGACCCCACCGCTGGTTATTTACCTAAACCCACTCTCTACGGACCCCACCGCTGGTTATTTAACTAAACCCACTCTCTACGGACCCCACCGCTGGTTATTTAACTAAACACACTCTCTACGGACCCCACCGCTGGTTATTTACCTAAACACACTCTCTACGGACCCCACCGCTGGTTATTTACCTAAACACACTCTCTACAGACCCCACCGCTGGTTATTTAACTAAACCCACTCTCTACGGACCCCACCGCTGGTTATTTACCTAAACCCACTCTCTACGGACCCCACCGCTGGTTATTTAACTAAACACACTCTCTACGGACCCCACCGCTGGTTATTTAACTAAACACACTCTCTACGGACCCCACCGCTGGTTATTTAACTAAACACACACGCTACGGACCCCACCGCTGGTTATTTAACTAAACCCACTCTCTACGGACCCCACCGCTGGTTATTTACCTAAACACACTCGCTACGGATCTTACCGCTGGTTATTTAACTAAACACACTCTCTACGGACCCCACTGCTGGTTATTTATCTAAACACACTCTCTACGGACCCCACCGCTGGTTATTTACCTAAACACACTCTCTACGGACCCCACCGCTGGTTATTTAACTAAACACACTCTCTACGGACCCCACCGCTGGTTATTTACCTAAACCCACTCTCTACGGACCCCACCGCTGGTTATTTAACTAAACCCACTCTCTACGGACCCCACCGCTGGTTATTTAACTAAACACACTCTCTACGGACCCCACCGCTGGTTATTTAACTAAACACACTCTCTACGGACCCCACCGCTGGTTATTTACCTAAACACACTCTCTACGGACCCCACCGCTGGTTATTTACCTAAACACACTCTCTACGGACCCCACCGCTGGTTATTTAACTAAACCCACTCTCTACGGACCCCACCGCTGGTTATTTACCTAAACCCACTCTCTACGGACCCCACCGCTGGTTATTTAACTAAACCCACTCTCTACGGACCCCACCGCTGGTTATTTACCTAAACACACTCTCTACGGACCCCACCGCTGGTTATTTAACTAAACACACTCTCTACGGACCCCACCGCTGGTTATTTAACTAAACACACTCTCTACGGACCCCACCGCTGGTTATTTACCTAAACCCACTCTCTACGGACCCCACCGCTGGTTATTTAACTAAACCCACTCTCTACGGACCCCACCGCTGGTCATTTAACTAAACACACTCTCTACGGACCCCACCGCTGGTTATTTAACTAAACCCACTCTCTACGGACCCCACCGCTGGTTATTTAACTAAACACACTCTCTACGGACCCCACCGCTGGTTATTTAACTACACACACTCTCTACGGACGCCACCGCTGGTTATTTACCTAAACACACTCTCTACGGACCCCACCGCTGGTTATTTAACTAAACCCACTCTCTACGGACCCCACCGCTGGTTATTTACCTAAACACACTCTCTACGGACCCCACCGCTGGTTATTTAACTAAACACACTCTCTACGGACCCCACCGCTGGTTATTTACCTAAACACACTCTCTACGGACCCCACCGCTGGTTATTTAACTACACACACTCTCTACGGACCCCACCGCTGGTTATTTAACTAAACACACTCTCTACGGACCCCACCGCTGGTTATTTACCTAAACACACTCTCTACGGACCCCACCGCTGGTTATTTACCTAAACACACTCTCTACGGACCCCACCGCTGGTTATTTAACTAAACACACTCTCTACGGACCCCACCGCTGGTTATTTAACTAAACACACTCTCTACGGACCCCACCGCTGGTTATTTACCTAAACCCACTCTCTACGGACCCCACCGCTGGTTATTTAACTAAACCCACTCTCTACGGACCCCACCGCTGGTTATTTAACTAAACCCACTCTCTACGGACCCCACCGCTGGTTATTTAACTAAACCCACTCTCTACGGACCCCACCGCTGGTTATTTAACTAAACACACTCTCTACGGACCCCACCGCTGGTTATTTAACTAAACACACTCTCTACGGACCCCACCGCTGGTTATTTAACTAAACACACTCTCTACGGACCCCACCGCTGGTTATTTAACTAAACACACACGCTACGGACCCCACCGCTGGTTATTTAACTAAACCCACTCTCTACGGACCCCACCGCTGGTTATTTACCTAAACACACTCGCTACGGATCTTACCGCTGGTTATTTAACTAAACACACTCTCTACGGACCCCACTGCTGGTTATTTACCTAAACACACTCTCTACGGACCCCACCGCTGGTTATTTACCTAAACACACTCTCTACGGACCCCACCGCTGGTTATTTAACTAAACACACTCTCTACGGACCCCACCGCTGGTTATTTACCTAAACCCACTCTCTACGGACCCCACCGCTGGTTATTTAACTAAACCCACTCTCTACGGACCCCACCGCTGGTTATTTAACTAAACACACTCTCTACGGACCCCACTGCTGGTTATTTAACTAAACACACTCTCTACGGACCCCACCGCTGGTTATTTACCTAAACACACTCTCTACGGACCCCACCGCTGGTTATTTACCTAAACACACTCTCTACGGACCCCACCGCTGGTTATTTAACTAAACCCACTCTCTACGGACCCCACCGCTGGTTATTTACCTAAACCCACTCTCTACGGACCCCACCGCTGGTTATTTAACTAAACCCACTCTCTACGGACCCCACCGCTGGTTATTTACCTAAACACACTCTCTACGGACCCCACCGCTGGTTATTTAACTAAACACACTCTCTACGGACCCCACCGCTGGTTATTTAACTAAACACACTCTCTACGGACCCCACCGCTGGTTATTTACCTAAACCCACTCTCTACGGACCCCACCGCTGGTTATTTAACTAAACCACTCTCTACGGACCCCACCGCTGGTCATTTAACTAAACACACTCTCTACGGACCCCACCGCTGGTTATTTAACTAAACCCACTCTCTACGGACCCCACCGCTGGTTATTTAACTAAACACACTCTCTACGGACCCCACCGCTGGTTATTTAACTACACACACTCTCTACGGACCCACCGCTGGTTATTTACCTAAACACACTCTCTACGGACCCCACCGCTGGTTATTTAACTAAACCCACTCTCTACGGACCCCACCGCTGGTTATTTACCTAAACACACTCTCTACGGACCCCACCGCTGGTTATTTAACTAAACACACTCTCTACGGACCCCACCGCTGGTTATTTACCTAAACACACTCTCTACGGACCCCACCGCTGTTTATTTAACTACACACACTCTCTACGGACCCCACCGCTGGTTATTTACCTAAACACACTCTCTACGGACCCCACCGCTGGTTATTTACCTAAACACACTCTCTACGGACCCCACCGCTGGTTATTTAACTAAACACACTCTCTACGGACCCCACCGCTGGTTATTTAACTAAACACACTCTCTCTACGGACCCCACCGCTGGTTATTTAACTAAACACACTCTCTACGGACCCCACCGCTGGTTATTTACCTAAACCCACTCTCTACGGACCCCACCGCTGGTTATTTAACTAAACACACTCTCTCGGACCCCACCGCTGGTTATTTAACTAAACACACTCTCTACGGACCCCACCGCTGGTTATTTAACTAAACACACTCTCTACGGACCCCACCGCTGGTTATTTAACTAAACACACTCTCTACGGACCCCACCGCTGGTTATTTACCTAAACCCACTCTCTA